>NC_091117.1:57180000-57475000 GCF_040183065.1 Periplaneta americana
CAGATCTCTACTATTCACCGCCATTAAGTGGCAAAAGAAGAAGAAAGTCGATCAATGATCATTATTCTGAAACAACCATTTTGTTTAATCTAGTTTCGTATTTTAGTTTACTGAATAAGAAGCTTTCCTTTCGTGTTGTCCAGAAGCCTTTATCCACTGATAATTAACAGCGTCTAATTTACACATTTTCTTAATTAATTAATTAAGATTCTGGAACTAGTTGTGCAAAATAATGGTTATTACTGAGGCAGATACATGAAAACAAGGGCAGCCTCAATTGTCGTACAAGTAAATCCATTCAAAATGCCGTTGATTTCAATGGGCTGTGCAAACTGGTTATCCTTCAAGCTGGAGGCCGACTGCTCCCTGGACGCGTCTCGTGGTGACATGGGGACCATGCTTTGCATACATGCCCGTCATGACGCGCATAGCTTCTTGCGGTTGCACACCGTTACCACAACCTTGAGACACATGGCGAGTGAGACAAAGAATTTCAGCGTCACCTGTGCCCCGTCTCGCCTGTTTGTCAGAGCAGGAGCTTTGTTTTCCTCCGGAAGAATCTTCAGCAGATGGTTGTTTTCCGCAACATACTATAGCAATTTTCCTACAGACTCCACTCTCTGGAAACAAACCGATCGCTACTCTTTCCTTTATAATGTGTACAGCCAAGATCGAGACAAGCAGTGCTTCATCTTCTGCAAATCATCATCGTAATAGTTTATTTAACTGTTGTGAAGTTAAGCCACTTGTTGGCCTTTTGCGATCTCATTTCAGGTTTTAGTCCAATAGGTTGTCCTCATTCTCTTCTTCTTATTAGTTTACTATAGACTTAATATCTTGGACAGTAGGTGTCTTGTTATGTCTACATTCTGCTGTCATTTTAATCTGTAATTTTCATTCTTTTTTAGACTGCGATTATTTTCGTTTGTTTTATTTCTCTGTAAATAATAGGACTAGTATTATTTTACGTAAAGATTAATTTTTGATCCTATAGAATATATCTGTTATGGTAACAATAGAGGAGAAAAATTCGCTCCGGCGCCGGGGATCGAACCCGGGTCCTTGGATCTACGTACCAAGTGCTCTAACCACTGAGCTACGCCAAAATTCAATCCACGGCACCGGCTCAAATCCCTCTCCTCTAGTGTTTTTCCCTTTCTGGCCCGACTCCAAGTTCGCCCAACAGTGCATATTACTGAGGAATCCCGGCCACCAAGTCACTCAATTGAGTGTGTTCCTTGTACAATGACAGTTGACTTAATATATGTCAACATATATGTCGAACTTGGAGTTAGGCCACAAAGGGAAAACACTAGAGGAGGGTGATTCGATCCGGTGCTGTGGACTGAACTTCGTATAGCTCAGTGGTTAGAGCACTTAGTACGTAGAACCAAGGACCCCGGTTCGATCCCCGGCGCCGGAGCGAATTTTTCTCCTCTAATAATCATTAATATTATTTTGTTTCCTATTGCTATCACAACTAACATTTCTACTTTCGTTGTTGAACTCTGAAAGCTTAAGGTCTGAAAAGGATTTTCTGTTTGCTGTAAGAACATCAACAGTTACTGTACATAGCTTTACTGTACGGGAAAAGTATAGCAAGGGGAACAAGGTGAATACAAGGAGAATAAAGGGAAGACAAGGAGAAGAGGGAATTTAAAGAGAATAAGGGGAAGAAAAGGAGGACAAGGGGAATAAAGAATAAGAGGAATGCCAGAGGTGAGAGGGAAACAAGTGGAATACAAGGAGAGCAAGGGGGAGACAATGAGAACATAATGAGAATGATAATAATAATAATAATAATAATAATAATAATAATAATAATAATAATAATAATAATAATAATAATAATGTATTTAATCTGGCAGAGCTAAGGCCAGTAGTCATTCCCTTCCGCCCAGCCAGACTCTAATTGTAATTGAATTGATAAGGGGTAAACAAGGAGAACAGGGGAATACAGGAAAACAAGGGGAATTCAATGACAAAGGAGAAACGGGAATACAAGGAGAACAAGGGGAAAACAAGAAAATAGGGAATACAATGAGAACAAGGGAAAATCAAAGGAAACATTAGGGATACGATAAGAAAGAGAGGAATACAATGTAAACAAGAGGAAAACAAGGAGAAAAAGGGAATACAGGAAAAACAAGGGGAATATAATGACAAGAGGAAAAGGGGAATATAATGAAAACAAGGAGAAAACAAGAAGAAAATGAGAAATACAAGGAGAATCAAGGGAAACATGAGGGATACAAGAACAAGCAAAATTGTATTAAACTTTTTTGTTTGAAATATCTCAAAGAGCAACCCTCTGAAGTTAGTGGCACTACTTACGGTGCATTCTGTATAGGGCGCACAGGAAGTGTCATTTTTGTATTTCGCATATAAGGTCTTTTCCATATTCCAAAAATTAAAACATTTGACTTCATTTGCAAATTATGTGGCTTAAGTAGATATTTTAATTAATTTTTCACAAATTTATATGAAGTGACCATAGAAAAACTGCAATTTAGGCCTATTTATAATATGGCATTTTTATATTTACGAAAATAGAATTTAAAAGTGAGATAAATGTAAAAGCTCTTAAGTATATTTCTCCAATTTTTATTGAACATTTTACATTAGTGCATCTTCTCTTTGAACTTTAAATTAATAAGGAAAATGCGAGGAAATCAATTCAAATGTACGGTAGCACGCGTTGTAGCAAGGAATTTTGGGTATGTTGGAAGAATCTATGTGAGCTCCTAGCCGATTGGCCACTTGCATCACTTCGTTTCCATTGAAGGAAACTCTGCAGATACTAAGTAAAACCAATGAAAATATATTTTCTCTCTGTCATATTCTAAGGTTTGAGTAATTTTACATTATATCAGTTTCATTATTCCTAATATTTTCGTAAAGTTAGAATGGTCGGTACAGTTTTGTTTACATTTAACTTTTCAAGTTATTTACCGCGTAGCTCAAGCGGTATGCGCATTTGCCTGCTGGTCCGGAGTTACGCTCGTTACCAACTTGGGATGATTATCTGGTTGGTTTATTTTTCCCAAATCTAAGGCGAATGCCAGGTAGTAACATGGCGAATCCTCGAGCCTGTCTCATCACCAAATTCCATAGACGCTAAATAAGCCAGTAGTTGATACAGAGTCGTTAAATAACCGACTAAAATGACTTTTAATTTTCTTGTCGCTTTTTTCTCTCTGTTTTCCCCCTTCTGCGCTTAGAATTGGGCTATATGACACACCCCACATTACTGAATTTTAGACGAGATAGTTTATATATAACAGTAAACACAACGTTGACCAGCTCGTTGAGTTCGTCGATAGCTCAGAGGGTCTATTTCCATGTTAATAGGTTCACTTGGTCCTGTCATTGACTTCATATTTTTCCTGGAAATATTAAGGAATTTTTAAATCAGTGTCCGAGAAACATTATTTACTATCCTGCTTCATAATTAGCATGATCTCCTATGAATAACATTTACTTAATTTGTATTGCCTCGAGTACTGTGACATGACATACAGTATATTTTCTCAACAGCGCAGCGCCCCGATTCTTTTAGTTTATTTTATGTTGGTTACTTAGCAATCCTGTGTCAAAAGGGACCATATTTTTTGGTAATAACGACTCGCGCGAGATTCTTCACATTTACTTTCATTGTTACATTTACCATTTTCTCCTGGGAAACGAGAATGCGGATGATTTAGCAAAGAAGGGCAGCACTGCTGCTTACAGATCTGTTACTAAATCTACGTATTACTCTGGGAAAAGATTTATTAAATATATATATTTAGACTTCAACAAACAAAATTTGATAATACAATCTCAAGGGAAAAAATAGAACTCTCTGCATCATAATCCACAGTTAATTCCCGATTTACCACGAAAATCGTCTGTAGCTGCATTTAGATTGGCAACAGGCCATGAATGTTTGGCCAAACACCTGCATAGAATTGGAATATATCAGTCCCCTAACTGCCCGTTGTGCAACTCAAACCAAGAAATGGATTCGGAACACCTCAAAATCTGTGCTTCAGTGGCTGACCATGATAATATCTTTGAAAAATATTGGAGTACAAGAGGTCAAATGACTTTATTGTCAAACTCCTGGCATTAGAAAACAACAACATTTACCATTCTTATATAAAATCTCATAATTATGTAAGAAAAACAAACTAGTGAAATAACGCGAAATTCGGTTAATTGTGCGAAATATGCCAATAGTCTAATCACGAATTATACCTCCTCTAGCACATTAACTACTAAATATGAACCAGCATTTTATTCATTACTGTTAAAAATGTTTGTGACTTTTGTTTCAGTCAACTAACTCGTTCGGTAGAGCCAATAGTTCTGTATTTTCTTCATGGATATTGTATACAATCACTTTTACTATCTGTATGGCTATCGAAAAAAGATCGATTTCTCTACACCTTTTCCAAATGTATTTCAGAATGCATCATTTTTATAATAGATAAATCAAATGTATTTCAGAAAGTGTAATTTGTAATATTAAATAAGTCAGGTGTAATTCTAAAAAAACATTATTTGTATACTTATCAGCAGAGACCAGAACTTTGGCAGAATGCCATTTTAAATGTGTTAAATCTATCTTCATTTCGAAAGTAAATCTGTAAGAATTATACCTTTGTGATTGAAACGTCATAGTTTTATGTTGCCCTTTTCTGCCTTTTTTAATATAAATGCCTAATTTACAAAATAAATGCTTCTTTTGCCTTTATTTGATTATCTATCTATTATTTATTAATGTATTATTAAAATTGCCTACAGGTATATTTTAATTTATTTCTATAATCACTACAATGAAAGTGACTTCACCGAATGTATATTATTGTCTTTCAGTCAGTTCATGTTCTCTTGGCAATAATGAGTGCTGCCGTGCAAAAATGTATAACAGTAAGCGTTTTAATTATCGCTTGTGTTTATTTGACAAGGCAACAATGAGTGCAGGTCTAATGTATTTTTAACGCTTATTTTTCTTTCAGTTTTCATTGCGACGTTTTTGTAGCTAGCTAAATATATCATATCGCAACATATCAGTACAACCAAACACAAAAATGCATTTTCCAAGGCTACTGGGAAGAAGATTTCTTTGCTTCCAACAGTAATTGCAACATCGAGTCGAAAATCTCAATTTGCATTCGGCTTATTTAAAGCTTTTCTTGCTGCCGAAATCCCTTTGTGGAAAGTGCAAGGTTGTGGGTCTAGTGCAAAATTTTTGTAATTGCCTTTTATTGCGAATTTTAGCTATTTATAATGCCTTTTTGCCTGCCTATTTTAGCTATTTATGATGCTTTTCTGCCTGCCAGTTTTAATGATTCATAATGCCTGAAGTTCCGGTCTCTGCTTATCAGTTAAGTCGATTGTATTTCAGATAGCTTCAGTTGTATTTCAGAAAATTCCAATTGTATTTCATAGAGTTTCAATTGTATTTCAGTTAAGTCAGTTGTAGTCCTATTTCAGAAAGATTAAATTGTATTTAAAAAATCATTATTTGTATTTCAGATTAATAGTATAATGAAATAACATTTTAAATACAGGCACTGATTTCTTAACACATTGATGTTTAAAATTTTCCAGCTGGCACTTCCAAATACCTTTTTAACAATAACACCTCATCCGGGGGGGGGGGAACTTCAGACTTATAAAATTTACTATTGAAAATCCTGGTATAGACCACTCGTCATCTCCTGAAACCAAATGTGTTCGTGCGCCGTAGCTCATAGTAAGAGTGTGTTGGGAGTAAGCGAGCTAGCTAGCTTGCAAATCGAAGCGTAGCGAGGGAGAGAAGCTTCTCAGTCCTTTTTTTCCTTCCCCTCACGCGCAGGTAGGTTTCACGAGATACCGAATAGTCTATACTTTGTGATCCAATGATATCTGAAATATATCTGGAAAAGGTGTATGTAGAAATTATATTACAAAGCGTTGCCATGGAAATAATTTTATTAAATTGTTTGATACTGTACATCGTAAGATCTTGTTTGATCCTTGATTTTCCTGCAGTTTTTAATTTACATTACACAACACAAGTGAAATGGAGCTTGAAGATAACTGTGGAATATGTCGTATGTCTACGTTACGAAAAACTGTTATAAGATCGGGTTCATACTTCTAAAATGCTATTTACTTTTCCTGAAATACGATTTACTTTTATTCTGAAATATAAATGATGTTTTCTAAAATGCAATGTACTATTTCTGAAACACAAATGACTCTTTCTGAAATTAAATTGATTGATACGAAATAGAAATGACTACTTCTGAAATTAAACTGATTAATTTGAAATACAAATCACTCTTTCTGAAATTAATTGAATTGACCAGTTATGAAACACAAATGACGCTTTCTGAAATTAAGTTGATTAATCTGAAATACAAATCAGTCTTTCTGAAATTAAATTGACCAATTCTGAAACACAAATGACGCTTTCTGAAATTAAGTTGATTAATCTGAAATTAAATTGACCAGTTTTGAAATACATGTGGAAAAAATGTAGTCGACTTTAATCTTTGCTACGACATGTTTTGCATCTGAGGGTATGCTTTGATGATGATGATGATGATGATGATGATGATGATAATACTTTATTGTCAGAACAAAGATACATATTGATTTTTTATATAAAAACACTCTAGCACCCGCAGAAAGAGTAAGTTACATACTCGTGATCAGAGGGCATTCCACGTGAAGAGGGGGCATGTGAAGAGATTTTGGGGAGGATGACTTTGGTGTGGATTGTATGCAGGAATTTTGGTTTCCCACATTTAATGTGACAGAAAGAGGCTTTTGCCGCGTACACGAACATGATCACTGACTGTCGCTGAAATTTTCGTGCGGAAACGTAGAAAAACCATGTTTAGTTTATATTTTGGTGATGCTGATACTGTAGGTGCAAGAGAAATTTTGAAGTGAAGTTTTGTTAATCATATAACTGAACATTTGTTGTGTTTCTACAGGGTGTTTCCGAGGTGGTGTTACAAACTTTCAGGGAAGGGCACATGTATCAATTTGAGATAAGGAATCCTGGTCCGGAAATGATCGAGTCGAAAGTTACAAACAAAAATAGTTGTGTGGGAATGACATAATTTTATTCCTCTGTACACCTTATTTATGTGTATTTATCTGTACATCTTACACATACTGTATTCATCTGACGTTGTTTACGTTGTCTACTTACAGTAATCCATTCAGTGCGCTGTCTGAGGGGTGGGGACAGGAAACGACACTAAAGCAATGCAGATAGTGTAATGTGTAACGGACATGGTCGTACTGATATGCACGTCTGTAGACAGTAGTGTATGTGTACAAGTTGCAGTGTCCAGTCGATCAGTTCTAGTGAAATGGAGGAGTACACGAGAGCGGAATAAGCAGACCTGATTTTCGAATACGGATGAGCCAATGGGAACAGTAGATAAGCTCACAGATTGTATCGGGACAAGTACCCACGTAGGAGACATCCGGCCCATACCATCTTTCCACGACTGTTCCAAAGGTTAAGGGAAAGAGCGCACGTGGTGCCGAATTAAAATTCCATTTCCACTCAACTATTTTTGCTTATAACTTTCGACTCAGTCATTTCCGGAGCATGGTTCCTTATCTCAAATTGATACATGTGCCCTTCGCCATCATCCCTTACAGTTTGTAACATCATGTCGGAAACAGTCTGTATATTGTTATATCTTTGCCTATTAATATTTAAAGCGTAGGCTTTTTCATTTTATTATTATTTTGTTAATTGTTTTTTCTTAGCAGCCTCACATTTTTGTCTGGTTCTAATTTTATTTTCGTTATTCTATATTTATTGGGTATTATTCAACCTACTTATCTGGTTTCTTCTTGTTCAACTTTCTAATATATACTCTTATATTTTTTTCTTACTCTTTATTCGTATAATCTTTCTTTCCTCCCTTTTCGCCATATTCTTTCCATAAGTCTTATCTTTTCCCCTCCATTCCACCATCACGATCCTCCTCCTTTTTACCTTCTTATCTTCTCTTTCTCCTCCTCTTTCCTTGTTCCCTCTACTCATCTCCATAATCGTATATTTCTTATCATCTCCCGTCTTTCAATCCTCTTCTTCAACACTCGGATTGCATAATTTATTTGAATTTCAGAGACCCCCTCCATGTCTTTTTATACTCCCCGGTATCGTTTCCCCTTGGGTCTATAAAGGAGACCTGCGTTACGTAATCTTTTATAATTCATATGATGGATGTGACGTGACCGAAGATTTCCCCTACTTGTCAATGTGTAGCATGGGTTCATAATCTTTACAAAAGCAAAAATGGAATACATGAAAGGCCCAGGGCTTGAATGGCTATTATAACTATTACAGTATGTTGTTGGTGATGACGACGTTGATGGATGTGTTTAAATCTATTATGTCTATAGTCTTCTGCTTTATCTGTTATCTAAAATGAATTCATTTTCTCCTTTTGGCTTTTAGGGATTATGTCAGACCAAATGTAAGCTACAGCTTCTTGCCTCACTGCATACATTGTAGCATAGCGGTATTTCGACTGATTGATTTTACTATAAACGTGTGAATTACATGGGGTTACGGGAGTGTAAAGAGTAAGTACTAAGACGTGAAAAATTCAAACCATGTGTTCTATTCTCTCACAGGAGAAAGAATGTTCGCTCTTTATCTACGTAAGTCTTGTTTCTTCTTGCGTCATTGGAGATCTGTAATAATGTGGCGAACTCGCTTTATGTACTGTATGATGTGCTTGGCTTGGCGACGTTTTCGCTCATTGTGCGTCCTATATGCGATGATTGTCCAAGTTCAACAGGTGGCCTGGGTGGCATTCGTGAATCCGATGCTGACAGGTGGACCATACTGTATCATAGAGCCAGGTCCCGTTTCGCGGAAGATCGCCTGATAAGCCCCAGGAATCTGAAGCTCTTCATATATTCATATCAGCATCAGAAACTCATATATGTGACTAAATTTGTCTTCATTTTGCTATTATTATTATTATTATTATTATTATTATTATTATTATTACTATTATTATTATTATTACTATTATTATTATTTTCTTACTTACAAATGGCTTTTAGAGAATCCGAGTAATCCAGGCCCTAGCATCATATCCCAACTTCCTCAAATCCACTTTGATATTATACTCCCATCTACATCTCGGTCTCCCTAAAGGTCTTTCTTCCTCCGGCCTCCCAACTAATATTCTACATTACCTAGTCTACACCTGTAGAGTAACGGTCAGCGCGTCTGGCCGCGAAACCAGGTGGCCCGGGTTCGAATCCCGGTCGGGGCAAGTTACCTGGTTGAGGTTTCTTCCGGGGTTTTACCTCAAACCAATATGAGCAAATGCTGGGTAACGTTCGGTGCTGGACCCCGGACTCATTTCACCGGCATTATCACCTTCATTTCATTCAGACGCTAAATAACCTAGATGTTGATACAGCGTCGTAAAATAACCCAATTAAAAAAATACACTAACTACCAAAAAGTAATTAGGCACTGTTTTTGCCCCTTAGGAACCACGTGATACCACCTCTTGTTGCTATAACAGCAGCCACCCTGTCAGGCATGCTCTCCACTAGTTTGTGTAGGATATCCACTGGAATACGTCGCCATTCCTCTTGCAACATGGCACTCAGTTGGACAATGGAAGTTGGCCGCATCTCCCGAGACCTCAATCATCGGTCCCATTCGTTGCAAAGGTGCTCAGTGGGATTGAGATCAGGACTCTGTGCAGGCCAGTCCAACCGGTGAACATTATTGTCTGCATACCACTGCTTAGTAGCCGCCGAAACATGGGGCCAACTTCCATTGTCCAACTGAGTGCCATGTTGCAAGAGGAATGGCGACGCATTCCAGTGGATATCCTACATAAACCAGTGGAGAGCATGTCTGACAGGGTGGCTGCTGTTATAGCAACAAGAGGTGGTACCACGAGGTTCTAAAGAGGTAAAAACAGTGTCCAATTACTTTTTGGTAGATAGTGTATATGCATTTCTAGATTCGTTCATACGTGCTACACGCCCTGCCCATCTCAAACGTCTGGATTTCATGTTCCTAATTATGTCAGGTGAAGAATACAATGTGTGCAGTTCTGTGTTGTATAACTTTCTCCATTCTCCTGTAACTTCATTCCTTTTTAACCCAAAATATTTTGCTAAGCACCTTATTCTCAAACACTCTTAGATTTCTCAAAGTGAGAGTCCAAGATTCACAACCATAAAGAGCAACCGGTAATATAACTGTATAGTAGTAGCAGTAGCAGTAGCAGTAGTAGTAGTAGCAGCAGCAGCAGTAGCAGTAGCAGTAGCAGTAGTAGTAGTAGTAGTAGTAGTAGTAGTAGTAGTAGTAGTAGTAGTAGTAGTAGTAGTAGTAGTAGTAGTCGAGAAGGAATTAAACGCAGTATCAATATGGAAAATGCGTGCTATTATTCGGTTGAGAAGCTTATGTTATCCAATCTGCTTTAAAAAAAACTGGAAGTTAGAATTTATAAAACAATTATAATACTGGTTGTTCTGTGTGCTTGTGAAATTGGAACTGTCACTTTGTGTCTTAGATATCTGCCACTTGGGATCAGAACCAGTGTGTGACAACCGTTTGCATCTCTCTGTTGATTCTACAGTACGAAAAATGTCTCAGTTCCAGTGGGGAATATGTTGAAAAATAACTCAACAATTGCTGTATCTGTTCCAATAAATCTTTCTACGAAATAGTGTTTTCTTTCTGTAAACGGCCCCAGGAAAACTTACTTTCGTTACGGCCCTTGTAATCAGGTTCTTTCTTTCTTTCTTTCTTTCTTTCTTTCTTTCTTTCTTTCTTTCTTTCTTTGCCTTAGTTAACCTCTCCCTTTTAGGTTCATTTATACAACCCACGCAACACGGGTCTTACAGGGCCGCGACCTGTCGGGAGAGGAATTAATCTATGGATCACATACATACTTTTTTGACCACACAAGGACATGGAGGGCCTCCTCGGATGAAGGATCAGCTCAATGCTAGGGCCACCTCCGATACAACACAAACATTTAAGACATTACACAGCGTTCACTCAGACATATGAAAGGATTAAGGGAAGAATCGCTGTCCATGGCCGGACTTTCAAGAGGTACAATCCCGGCATTTGCCTGGAAATAACTGAGCAAACCATGAAAAACCTCAGTTAGGATTGCCGGCCCCTGGGATCGAACCCCGGACCTCACGAATGCAAGGGCAGCCCTCTAACACGCCGCTAGCCCGCTCGGTGTAATCGCGTTCGAGTGGCCAGAATTTGTATAAGTACTTGTTTTGGCATTATTAACATGGCGAAAGAAAAAAATAACTTTTTTATCTGCCCCCATGAGAATGTTTGCTTGTTAGTAAAATTAAGTGGCCCAAATTTTGTTTTTGGATCTGTACATCAGTCACCATCACTATGAGTCATATTGATTGGAGATGGCATTTCTCAGAGCTGTGATTTTGGAACTACAGTCATAGTCGGGACTAGCGACAAACCTGTCGCAACCACAAAATCGCAGGTCTTAAAATCACGTAAGGATATAAATTATCATTTCCCTGCCAGCGGTTTCAAACCCAAATCGTTGAATTTGTTGCCGGAAAAGCTATGCCTTCAGTAACAACAACATATTGCACTTCATTACTGATTGCCCTTAACTGAGGATTCCAGTTTTCTGTTTAAGGAAACTTGCAGACGTTTACTCCACGTTGGAAGCGAAGAAAAGCATCTAACCTCTTAACACTAACTCCTCCAATAATGACAGAGTATTTCATGATTGAAATAAGCAGTTCATGTAATTTGCCTTTTAAAGTAAGAGAATGCACTTTGTGTTATCGTACAAACAAGGAAAGTGAATTAAGAGGTTAGCTGATCGGAACACAGGTTAACGGGTTGTACGTAATGCGTTTGATGTGTAGGCGCGGGAAGTGACCGCGCCGTGTCGTGCCCCTGGCAGGGGCGTTCATTAGGCCCGTGAATCAAGCCTGTCATCTGATAAATACAGAACTTGAGTGATCGGGGGGAGCTGGGAAAACTGATTCAGTGACCCATCAGTCCACTCGGTGACGGATCGAGGCAGCAATTCCTGTTCAGCTCGGGTTACGCAAGAAGCAAGAAGGGATACGGTGTGACCTTGTGAAGGCCACTCTCCAGGAAGAATTTAGAAAGGCTCTGTTTAATTTTATAACGACGTTTCTAAATTGAAACTGTGTAGCGTTCTTTGTTGTTCAGTGGGTCGAGTATTAATGTTTCCGGCTACAAATCCAAAAGATCCGGATTACTGTACGTAGATGTAGATTGTTGGCGGGAAAATGTAGATTTATCTCCTTTCAATAGGATCTGTATACAGTTATGTCCTTCTTGTGCAATATTGTCTGAGGGCACAGCAGGTCGAAGACTAATTTCTGAGAACTGGAAATAATGATGATGATGATGATGATGATGGCGGTGGTGGTGTGATAAATGATAATTGTGATAATCTTTATCCTTTTGTCATTTATAATCTAAATTGCTATTCTTAGTCGGAGATATGACAACTGGCGATAATGAAATTGGAAATCTTAAAGGAAACCTGTTCCATAATGTCATGTGTCCTAAAACTTACTATCCATCCTATACTATTACATGAGCAATCCTTATATATTTTTTGTATAATTACATTTATTTACTTTTATTATTTAAATTTAAATATACAGAATATAGAATATAATTAAAACAAAAGAAATAGAAATAAAATAAAACAATCAATATTAAAAAGTAGATACAGTAATATTAACAAAATTTGAGGACCGAATGAGCAGCGCTCGTGTTCGGTCGCAGTTCAGATATATATTTTTAATAGGCCTATAAGAGAATATACAAAATAAAATAGGAAGTAAAATGAAAATAACAGCTATAGTGAAATATAATATAATATATTAATGTAAGAGGAATATAGAAAATGAAATAAAATACAATAGGAACTAAAATTAAAATTACAGCTGCAATGAAATTATATAATACAATATTAGCACAGAGAAGAATAATGTCGTACGTGAATAAAGTAGGAGAATTTATGAAAAATATATATTCCAAAATTATAGAATACAAATAATTAATTCATACACGTAGGCTAAAAATTCAATTAATTAAATTTTCTTGTTATATGTTAGTGGATTACATGTTAGAAGTTCTGGGTGTAATTTAGCTGAAGAATTATACAACCAAGGGCCAAAATTAATGCTATGCTTTAGACCAGCAGATGTGAAACATTTGAAGAGTCCACTGCAAGAATGATGGATCTCACTTTCTTGTCGAAAATGAACCAAGACTGCCAGTGCATAGCCTAAGACATATAGAATGTACATAGAGAATTACATGGCATTAATACTGATACTCATTGTCCAGTAATGATCGGAAAATCATAGTTAAGCTTCTCCTGCAAAATGTATTCCAAATGACATCCGTCATTCTTGCAGTGGACTCTTCATTTAGGTTCTACTAATGTTGAATTATTATTTCGTCTTTTATCATGATTATGTACCTGTAATATAAACTTATTACGATTTTATTATACAATTTTAACAGGGTATATTTGTAAATTTGTTCAATATTAAATACATTAAATTCAGAATAAATTAATTTAGTTGGATAATAAAAACGTTTCTTCAAACAAATTTTAATAATTCGTTTTTGTACTAAATTTAACGGACTAAGGTTAATTTTTGTACTTCCACCCCAAACAATAATACCATAATGAATGATAGACTGAAAAATGGCCAAATAAACATTTCGTAGAACTCTAATGGGTAAATAGCATCGAAGATTAACGAATTTATAAATTGTTTTACGAAGTCTCTTACAAAGATAAGTGATGTGATGAGGCCATTTTAAATTTTGATCAATAATGATACCTAGATATTTCACATATGTGGCTTCTTTCAATGGTGGAAATTTACAACTTTTGGGATCTAAACAATTTTCACTGTGTATTATTAATCTATTTTCATCGCTGATTTTTAAAATTTGAACACTGACAGTTGTTAAGGAAAAAGGAACTAAAGTTGATTTAGATATATATTTAAAGAAAGGAAGTTGGAATTAAGCAATTTTTAACAATATTAGCACTAATATTAGCATTAGCAACACCATGACTTCCTTCGCACTCACTATTTGAATAAAACAACCTAAATTCATCACTCAGCAACTCACCACTATTTTCCCACCTCACTTATGATATTCTGAGCACATCCACTTAGTTTCTCCTCATTTCTTCCTTCAAGTTTTACAACTTATCTGCTTGCAGAAGAGTCTTTGCATTCCATGTTCCAATTCTCAATCTTCTTTTCTTCTCTATGTTGGGTTGCTTCATAATGTGTCCTTCCCAGCATCCCCCTCCCGGACATCCGAATGGGGGGATAGTTTACGTCCGGAATCTTTTACCGCGGAAAAACTCATCATGCCATGTTTGCAGTTTTTCTTGGAAAAGATAAATCCGGTAGCTTCCCGTTGCTTTCCGCACACCATTCTCTCTTTCTCATCTTAGAAGATCCCAGGGGACCCTAGTGTGGAGGTGAGGAGAGTGAATTTGACTAATTAGGCCCTCCGGATTTCACCGAAATTCACCTCAAGGTTTAAATATCATATTATTGTGATGTATCGAAGTAAGTTTAAATATCAGTTCTATTAGGATTTTTGACCCGATCAGAGACCGGGAAATCCCAAATAGCCTTTGCTCCCTATTATTATTATTATTATTATTATTATTATTATTATTATTATTATTATTATTATTATTATTATTATTAATGTACCGTACCAACAATTTTTCCACTCCCCTGAAAGAGTGAGTAGATTATTTGTTCGTAGAAACCTCCTAAATCTGGTTATTTAACCACAAAAATGCATTTTCTCAAAGTCGAGATCTAGCTAAATCGTTTTCGCTGATCGGAAAACGGTGGACTTACTCCATTTCATCAAAATTATTAGCCCCGTTTTCAACATGAAATTTCCAAATATACAAGAATTCCTCGTTTAATAGAATTTAGATTTTCTTGACAAATTATTCTTTTCAGTTAGTATTTTATTGAACGGGCCAACCAACGTAGTAACCACCACACTATCGAGAACAATTCCTCTTTTTAAGACTCGAGGGTTGGCAATTCCCTGAACGACCACAAAATCTGGAGGACTGGGGTTTTATTTCTCTTCATCTCCCTAAAGGGATTGACGGTCATGTCTGTGGACTACCCCTGTCATTGATTTTCTGTTGGGTTTTCTTTTCTCTGCCAAGGAACTCTTGTTTTATGGTCCAGTTCATTTGATATTTATCCTCTGTCGTCAGCTCCTCTCACAAGATCAATGCCAGGAAGTGGACTTTGAGTGTGTTGACAGAATACTGCTTATTCTTTAGAGTTCTAATATGCCGCGTTAATGTTTTCACTTCATTATATTTCCTAGGGAAATAAAACATAAGTAATGAATTGAAATAAAAGGTGATCGATTTTATTTCTTTTGGTAATGTCATTACATATTGAGCTCCTTGTGGATCAGGGTTCCGAGTCCTGGAGTCCCCATACAGGCAGTGTATGTTACAGCGTGTCGTAAGAATTTCTTGTTTTTGTTTTATATAACTGAATACCACAATTTTACCAGGACTATATATTACATGGATCCGATTATCAAACGCTGACAGTCTGTTCGAACAAAAATTACAAATAGCATCATTATTTCATATACAGATTGATTGATTCAGGTGGAATATTAAATATGTTAGGGGAGGTGATAATTTTAAATGCATCTTAAATCGTTTAAATCTCTTGCCCTATTCGGACACCAACATTGCAGCTAAGATTAATGTTTAATATGAAATCCCTCCAACATAGGAGATCAGTATGCACAATTTTGTTTCTCAGGAGATTATACACAAATAAAATCTATTCTTCAGATAGGCTATATTGAAATTAATTTCTTTTTATGCTCCATTCGTTAAGTCACGTTAAAAAGTACTTTTCCTTACTCCTAGATCAAAAACAGTCAGTCAACGGACTATACTGTTGTCATTCACTCACGTAAACAGCGGCAAGAGAGTACAGTCTGGTAATGAGAGCCTCATCATTCCATTCATCGATCTATAAATACTGGTATGAAGTTGTAATATAGTTATGATGATTTAAAAACTTCCCTTAAATGTTAACTGCAACCGCCTAGATGATTAAAGGATTTATTATACTGAATCACAATATACATCAGTAAATTATCGGAAGAGAAAGTTCGACGTCTCTCGCTCAAAAGGATTTTCAACATCGAAAAGCTTCTTTCCGTGTCACAAGATGTTAGAGGTGCAAATGAAAAAAGTTCCGTAGTATGTCGTTTTTCCCTCCACTCAAAATGTTACACATAAGTGTATAACCGGTATATTTTTGCAGAATTTGTAGAATTTTTCTTTCACACTTTCAACTCTAAAATATGGATTATCAAATTTCTTGAACGGAATATTGCGGAAATCATGTTACATAAATCCATATTAAATTCAGATCGTGTATGTTTTTCATTATTTGATGTCGAAGACCTTTGTACGTTTTCGGTACAATGCCGCTCTATGTAATATTTCCTACGTATTTTAATTTCACATTTGCGCACTACACACAAAATATTTTTCCCATTGCGGAATAACAATCTCTCTTCCGTATTTATTTCTTAGACTGTTTAATTCCAAATCCTTCGACTTAAGTATTTTAAATCACTTTTACACAACACTTCCACCTGCACAGAGACAATAAACAATATTGTAAACACCTGGCTTTCTTTCCCTTATGACTAGAAGTTGACACTGAACGTCACTTGTTGGTTCCTACTTGTACTGCCGTCCTCTCGTAGTGCGTTTATGTTATTGCGCTTGCACCTGTGACGTCATCCATATTTCAGACCAAACTAACCTGTATGGCGTTGTAACGCACATTTTTCCGTCCTCTAATAATAAGCCAAATAATTCCAATCATATTTATTTATTTTCAGGAACAGATGATATATTTAAGAAACACATTTATTGCAAATTTAGTCAATTAAAAGAAGCTACTTCTCTCTCTCTCTCTCTCGCTCTCTCTCTCTCTCTCATAATATTCAGTATAAAATATTCACATTATTCAGTTTAATCATTGTATATGCTATAAAACTCCGCTGTAAATATGTTGTTGTTGTTTTCTAATGCCAGGCGTTTGACAATAAAGTCGTTTGATCTCTTGCACTCCAATATTTTTCAAAGATATTGTCATGGTTAGCCACTGAAGCACAGATTTGAGGTGTTCCGGATCCATTTCTTGATTTGAATTGCACAAATATATAAATAAAATATACATTTGTTTTACATTAACTATTTTCTTTTAAGATAAAAATGTTAAGAAGGTGCTTTTGTGGGCAGTAATGCCTGTGTACTTTAAAAAAATTTAATTAATTAATTAATAATATGAACTATTCTGAGTAAAATTGTTCATAGAAGCAAGTGTCCTATTTCCAATGGATGTGCAAATACAGCTGTTTGAATGTTATGCATAGCAAGTCCTACAAATGATATGAAGAAACTACAGATGACTAAGTGCTATTTCTACTTACAAAGGAATGGTACGAGTCGCTTTCCTGAGGTCGCCTCAGAACAGCACTATTCATAATGGGTGTAGACTGTAGAGAAACACCTGTTCTCTTGGCTACATGGATGGACATGTTCTTCCAGTATGATGGCCCTCCTGTACATTTTAGCCGTCATGTGACACATCATCTAAATCTCACATTTCCCGAACAATGGATCGGTCACGGTGAACTGGATCCTCGATTTTTTTATATCTAAAACTATTAAATCTTTATATATGAGATTTGTTGGATAATAAAAATACTTAAGTGGAGTCTGTTCACCGAATTTTGACAAAAAAATGAAATTTTGGTTTTTATCGTTTTTTCGGTAATTTAAAATGTGTGAACTGATAATATGCTTTTATTTTTTCTTTTAGCCCTATCTTCAGGAAAAATAAAAATATAATTTGTAGCAATTCTTAATGAATTTTTTTTTTTGCCAAGCGCTCAGTGGAATTTTAAATTTAATTAGCTCGTATACACAAAGGTATGTTACATAGGTATGCCCTTTTTTTCTAAGTGTATCTTTTATAACTTCTGAGAAAAATGCACCCAAAATTGAGGAATTTAGCATTGTAAGATATAAGTACAGACTTCCCTTAAGGGGTTAGGTATAGCTCACAGCAGTAAATTTTTTGGAAATATTCAACATTTTTTTCCTCCATTACTGTATCTTGTATAATAATGAAAATTGGTGTGTGTAAAGTACTATCCTTCTGCTATATGGAAAAATATTTTTACGATTTAAATATATATATATATATATATATATATATATATTCTTTTTCAAAATTCAAAGTTCAGTGTGCAGTGATAAAGCGTTTTCCTCATAACTCATAAACTTGTTAACTTTTTCAGTTTTCTCTCTTATTTTATTGCTGAAACTCATGTTTACAATATCATGCTCTTTCAGCTACATTCCTTAACAAACAATATATATATATTTTTTATTTTGTGTTAGATATTTGATCATTTTCTAAAATGAATTTATTTTTTTATCAGACAATCTATCAAAGGCAGAGACGTGATTTTGCATCATATTGTAGATATGACATAAATAAATGCACAGAACAAATTTCATCACAGAATGTTGGGTACTTTTTGAGTTACAAGGGAAACGCTTCATCACTGCACAGTGAACTTCGAATTTTTAAATATATATATTTTAAATCGTAAAAACATGTTTATCATATAGCAGAAGGACAGTGTTTTACACATACTCATTTTCGTTATTGTACAAGATACAGTAATGGAGGGGGAAAAAAAAAGTTGAATATTTCCAAAATTTTACTCCTTTAAACTGCATCTAACCCTTTAAACAAGTTTTAATTATCGTCTTTTCAAGTTCATTCGGAGGGAACAGAACAGATTTTGTTATACCTTCTCTACCTATTATTTCATACTGAGGCCGTGTCTCAAAGCTCAAGTCCATACTACACACTAGTGACTAGCAACTAGGTTACTTGTAGACTACACACTAGGGAGCTTCGGAAATGTCTGCTTGAAACATGGCCTTCTTCATAGACTATTTTTCTAAAAAACATGACATCACGGTGCAGCACTAAATTAAGAAGGCAGTGTCCTAATGCAGTTTCATTACGAGTTATATCACCGTTATATGGAAAAGATAAGGGCTTAATATATTACAGTAATGTTTAAAACATTGTGCAGAAGGTACTAACAATGTCAGTGTTCAAAGTTAACGTGTTATTCTACATTATATTTACATTAATTCACTTCCAAAGCATTTTCAGATTTCATAACCCCAATTGTTGATGAGGTATCCATGTTTGTTTAGTGAACAAGTCAACAATCAAGCAAGCATTTTCGTTTACTAGCTACTACGGACTTGATTGCTATGCACTATGTAGCTTTGGATCATAACTTCTGACGTCACATCCGGCTATTTAGTCAACAATCTAGTTCACTTCAGCTGAAAATGTAGCTTTGAGACACGGCCTAAATAACTGATTGGACTAAAGCTAAATAAATAGACCGCATTACATTATATGTCAGAAGGAATAGGAGTTCGTAAAGTTTGTGTGTGAATTTTGTTTATTATTATTATTATTATTATTATTATTATTATTATTATTATTATTATTCCGCATATTAATTACGTAAGCATGTTCGTTGCGTGTTCTAGGGAGATCCGGTATCATATTGACCTCACGTCACGGAGTCCCACCGTTTGTGTATGTATATGTCTGTTAATTAGGGTAAAAGAGTGTCGGCAAAGAAATATTAAATAAGCAAGTAAATAAAAGAGTGTAAAAGCGAGGTGATAACAGCTCGTGCTATGCAGTAGTCTCCCTGTCGAGTTATGAATCGACGAAGTGTTGTAGGCGGATGCACTGCATTCCGATGCTTCTTTCTCTCGGAAAAGAAGGCTAAACACACATTCTATTAGCAGGAACTCGTTCCCATTTGAGAGGAGACTGCATCTGTGTCGTGACAGATCGAGAAAGCGACCCTTCACCAACTCGGTGATCTCGGGGACTGCCTGTACATTCGCAGCCAGAGATGTGTACCACTTCACCTGGAGGCGACGCGACGCGGCTTTGTTATTTCATACCGACATACGTCAGTGATCAAGGTCGGAAAAGCAAAGAGTCTAGAAGTACTGTGTTTCATAACATCGCCGTGTTAGCAATAGTGGGTGAAAAAAAATAAATGTGTGAATAATTCGATCTTTCCGAGTACAAATCTGACGATGAGAAAATTATCAACACATTCCATTCAAGTATGAGGCTAATGTTCTGATACGATCTCAGTGTTGAATATTCAGCCCATCTCTTCTTTGGACGGTCCAAAATCTCTTGCCATCTGTACAACAATTTTACACGGCATTTTTTATTCTGTATGGATGCATACGTCGTAACTACATGTTTTTTCCAGTTGGAGTTGGTATTATTTATTTGAGCAGTTCAGAGCAAAAGTGGTATAAGTCAAAATTGGGTAATGAGGTTTAGAGTAAAAATTCTGTAAAATACAGCGCAAAGTAGCAATTAATATGTCCTTCTTGCTATCCACTGACTACTAATAGTTTAAATAAATTGAATATCAATTGCTACATTGCGCTGTATTTTACAGAATGTTTACTTTAACACTCATTACCCATTTTTGACTTACACCACTTCTGCTCTGAACGGCTCATTTATTCCACAACTGGGACATCTGGCCCATATCTACGGCCTACCACTAGAATTTAGAATACATAGCAAAGGTTAAGGGGTTAGGTACAGCTTACAGCAGTAAACGTTTTGAAAATATTCAACATTTTTTCCTCTATTACTGTATTTTATACAATAATGAAAATTGGTATGTGTAAAACACTGTCCTTCTGCTATGTGAAAAAAAAAATTAAGATTAAAAAAAATGTATATATATTTTTTTCAAAATTCAAAATGGTGGCAGTTCACTGTGCAGTGATGAAGCGTTTCCCTCATAACTCACAAACTTATTAACTTTTTCATGTTATCTCTATTTTATTTTATTGCTGAAACTCATGTTTACAATATCATGCTCTTTCAACTTCATTCCTTAATAAATAATATATTTTTTTTATTTTGTGTTAGAAGGAAATACTGATATTTGACTATTTTTTTAAATGAATTTATTTTTTATCAGACAATCTATCAAAGATAGAGAAGTGACTATGCATCATATTGTAGATATGACATGCATAAATACACACAAAAAATTCATCACAGAATGTTAGATAGTTTTTGAGTTATGAGGGAAAAGCTTCATCACTGCACAGTGAACTGCAACCATTTTGAATTTTGAAAAAAAAAAATATATATATATATATTTTTTTTAATCGTAATTTTTTTTCATATATCAGAAAGGCAATGTTTTACATATACTAATTTTCATTATTATACAAGATGCACTAATGGAGGGAAAAAATGTTGAATATTCCCAAAATTTTACTGCTGTAAGCTGTAGCTAACACCTTAACTGAGAAATAAAATACAATTATTTGATTTGAGGAGACAATGGACAGTGAAACTCTCAATACTATTAGACAAATTTTGTTAATGTCCTCGACAAAAAATTAACTACAGTATTGACAACATTTAAGAAGCGAAATATTTATCTTTATTATTACCGTTCTTCAGCTAAATAGCAGCTGAGCAGTATGGGATGAAGAAAAATGCAAAGAAGACGAAGATTACCATCGGAAGAAAAATAAAGAAGATAAACTTGCGAATTCTAAATGGGACAGTAGAGCAAGTGGACAGCTTCAAATACTTGAGGTGTTCTATAAGCAGTAACAAGAGCTGCTGCTAGGAAGTCAAAAGGAGGATAGTAATGGCAAAGATAGCTTTTATTAGAAAAAGGAGGATCTTCTGCGGATCTATGGAAAAATAACAGAGTAAGAGACTAGTGAAGTGCTTTGTGTGGAGTATGGTATTGTGTGGGACAGAAAAATAGACATTACGACGAAGTGAAGAGAAGCGACTAGAAGTATTTGAAATGTGGGTATGGAAAAAAATAGAGCGTGTGAAATGGATAGACAGAATAAGAAATGAAGCTGTGTTGGAAAGAGTGGGTGAAGAAAGATCAGGAAGAGAAAAAGGAGTTAGTTGGGTCATCACTGGCTAAGAAGAAACTGTCTTACTGAAAGATACTCTGGAAGGAATGGTGAACTGGAGAAAAGTTCACGGCAGAAGAAGATCTCAGAGGGTAGACAACATTAAGATATCGTTGGCTTAATTTTAACACCTCATGAGTATATTTGAGAGTATGAGGAAACTGTACAAGAGAGCAAAATAATTCTTATTCTTTTATATATAATATCCGAGCTATGAACTGTTATGCATTTGTCATTTACGAAATGAAATATAGACTATATATGTTTGCAGGCTTAGGCCTACAAGATGTTATCTGCAGACGAATTTTTAAAATGTACACCGATTTAAATATTCGGTAAAAATTGGACGGGGTTTTAGAAAGTAAGCCGACGATATATGGCTCGTAAGCGGAGATGAAGAGCAAGGCTGGGAATATGGAAGATTGGAGAATGCTGGATTTACAATGAAGGACCTGTCCTTGGGCAGAAACTATGAATTAATAAATTATCGTCCACACCTGTGGAGTAACGGTCAGCGCGTCTGGCCGCGAAACCAGGTGGCCCGGGTTCGATTCCCGGTCGGGGCAAGTTACCTGGTTGAGGTTTTTTCCGGGGTTTTCCCTCAACCCAATATGAGCAAATGCTGGGTAACTTTCGGTGTTGGACTCCGGACTCATTTCACCGGCATTATCACTTTCATCTCATTCAGACGCTAAATAACCTTAGATGTTGATAAAGCGTCGTAAAATAACCTACTAAAATAAAAAAAAATAAATTATCATCAAATTACATTTTTGGTTTTAAGTCCTTGAAAAATATAGTCAGCAGTTTTTACTTGCTTCAGTTTTTCGCGTTTAACAGAGATTTCAGACCGATTATTTTCCAATTTAATTACCATGCACACTTCACAACAATCTCGAAGCTTCAGTGAAGAATGGCCTTCAAGCAATCCTTGAAGACCACCCATCTTTCGTACTTGGTATCCTGAAAGCGTTTGTGAATGGTTCTTTTCAAAATTTGCATATGTTTTGACAGACCATAAAACGAACTTCAGCGTGACGAATTTAGAACTGCTGCCAGCATACAATTATGAGAACTAATGTACGCTTATTCTGCCTTAATTTCAGTTTTTTTTTCCTTTCCCCTTTTTGTTAGCATTTTCAGCAAGCAATAATGAAAATTAGTATAGGCCATTATAATTTTTTGTGATTAAGTCAATTATATTTACATAAAAATTTTACTCAAGCATTGTTCTTTTACTCAAGAATTTTTAACAGATTTACCAAAGAAATAAAGAACAATTTACTTGAGAATTTATCCGGATCCCTTGTAATAACGGAGAGCTTTTCGAATTCTGCGTGGATTTATTCGTTATAGCCACGTATTTCTTAAATTGGAGGTGATAGTTATATCATCTGTCCTTGGGTATCATATATGATACCTTAGAAATTTATTCATGTCATTCATTATGCACTTATATAAATTCGTGGCCTGAGGTATCTTATTCTATACCAACTGCGCTTTCTGGTTAGCATTCGAGTTTCTTCTATTTACTTGTCATTAGATGCCTCCAGTTGATTGAATTTATCATCCCGTTTAGTCAACAGCATGGCTGAGAAAAGCTAATATAACGCCGATTTCTTATATGTCGAATGAAATAATATTAATTGTCGATAAATTCTTACACATTACCTATTCACGTAATAATAATAGAAACATTGTTTGGGTTCTCATACAGGCGTACAACACTACTTTTTAAGAGGTATAATTGGCGATACCTTTGGTCACTAGCATGACTTTTCATAAATCACATTACTATAGTTGTCTATAATAAGTAGAATAAATAATATTATATAAACCTGATAGCTGTTATTTCATGCTCGCATCATTTTCATATAATCAAAATATTATTTACAATATAATACGCTTCACTAAAAAGTGACACTGATATGAAGAATAAAGGTAGGGGTAGTTACGAGAAAGTGGTGAGGAATGACGACAAACTAGCTCTACTAAAGTAGTTTGACAATACGTCCATTTTTATGTCATCGACTGAATTCTGTGTGGAACTAATAGAAGACTATAAGTGCTGGTCAAAAAAAGGATACTGTGCCCGTGTATTGCATAATACTCCAATAGACGGACAGTTTAGTAAAAATTGTTGGCAGAAACAATTCGTATACTAAGTCAATACCTGGAATAGGGAGTGTGTGAAACTGCCAATCAGATTTGATCACTGTACTCTGTATTGTATAATACTCCAATAGATGGACAGTTTAGTAAAAAATTGTGGGCAGAAACAATTCGTATATTTCAACGGCTGGAATAGGAATTATGTGAAACTGCCAATCAGATTTGATCACTGTACCCGTGTATTGTATAATACTCCAATAGATGGACAGTTTAGTAAAAAATTGTGAGCGAAAACAATTCGTATATTAAGTCAATGCCTGGAATAGGGACTGTGTGAAACTGCCAATCAGATTTGATCACTGTACCCGTGTATTGTATAATACTCCAATAGATGGATAGTTTAGTAAAAAATTTTGGGCAGAAACAATTCGTACACTAAGTCAATGGCTGGAATAGGAATTTTGTGAAACTGCCAATCAGATTTGATCACTGTACCCGTGTGTTGTATAATACTCCAATAGATGGACAGTTTAGTAAAAAACTGTGGACAGAAACAATTCATATACTAAGTCAATGCCTGGAATAGGGACTGTGTCAAACTGTCTTTGTATTGCCAATTATCCAATAAATAGTATTTTAACATTTTTTTTGACTTTAAATTTGTCTCGGAACTGAAGGGGATATAATAACGTTTAGAAAGAAATGTTTATTGTATTATTATGGTAATAAAATAGGCATTATTTATTTCTTGTTTTCTTTCGTTCATCTTGCTTTATCTCTGTAATTGATATCGATTTAAAATACAATGCTGTGTAGAGTATATTTTAACCGACTATAGACAAGCAAATTTGCGGGTATCCTTGGGCGGTATTCAACACGGCAGTGCTGTGGCTTAGCAAAGGAAGCAACCAAGATTAAATTAGTAATAATTACGATATTATTCATATATGTTGCTTTGTCTTCATCATACTAATATCGGGGTCTTAATGTCTGCGTCCTTTACATCGTGAGAATAAACATGGTGAACCGTAAGTAATGTCACAAATTTCAGGGGGTTATTCTTCGAGGTATTTCAAACGTTTTTGCTTCCTTTCCGAGATGAAAATTGTTTTATATGAAACATTTTATAGCGTGTAAGTTATCGTTCTGCAAAGACATTTTAAAATATTACATTCGTTCGGAACAAATTTCCGCACATTTAAACGACGAAATTAAAATCTTTCAATCATTTATTATCATAACACAATGCTCTCTTAAATTGACCAAGTATATTGGGAATTAAATCAATGGCTTTTCCAAAACACGCTATGAAATGTTTCACATAAAACTTTTTTTCTCGAAAGAAAAGTAAAAACGAGCTAAATTATATTACATTTTTTGTTTGAAATATCTCGAAGAATAATCGCTCGAAATTAATGGCATTACTTACGGGTCACTATGTATACGTTAAAACACTAACATTTTGTGGAGTCTTTGCTTCTACAGGGACATCATTTTATTTTTACTTCCATTTTTATTGTACCTGAGTTTTTTTTAATGTACTTCACTTCCACCCCCTCTACTAGTAAACTTCCAACCGTTCTCCACACAGAACCAAGCGTATACAGTCAAAGTCGCCTTTCGGTCATGTAAACACAAACAGTACTGAGTTAGTGAGTATAGTACGTTCCAGAAATGTTCGATTTCAATATTGAATCATATTCTCGCACACGTACTGTCGTCCGTATGCCTATGTCGCATCCCGGTTTCCCCCATCCGCTTCTGCCCGCCCCTCTGTAAAGGTTAGTGGCTGGACTGTCTTAGCTCTTTTCTGAAAACATTAATTTCTGTTAGGAATTGGTCGTCTATGTAATATTATACAGCTGTTTGAAATAACATAACTAAACAGGCCTCGATAATTAATTAACTGTCACGTGATTTCCCTCCTTTCTACGACCCTGCGACAAAACCCATTTGGACGGACAGTAGATTGCATGTCTCAGTAATTTTATCTTTTCGGATCGGGCAGAAGTGAAGATTGAATTTACAGTACGTAAGGTACACTTTTATAGAGTAGGCAAAAAATTATTTCAGTTATTAGTACGAAGGACGAAACAAAAAACTAATGAAAATTATCAAACTCAAAATCGCGATATTTCCTATTTTACGTAAATGGATGAACTACTTTTCTTCCCTTCTGTACCTAATAAAGTGATTTGTTCGTATTTTACGCCAGTATCATCGAAGTCCAGTCGTGGAAAGGGGTAGCAAACGGTGTTTCCGGTTCTCAACCATTAATCCAAAGGTATAGCCAGGTTTATATTAGAAATGTCAGTAAAAATAAAATGATGTCCCTGTATAATAAGCCATTGAGACTATACAGTATATACACAAGACAACGGACAGTTATCCAGTCCTTGTGTGAGGCAATAAATGTCTGTTTCCATTACCGGAAATCGAATCCCGGTCTGTTAGTTTTCGAGCCACAAGCATCAACGGTCTGTTAACATTGTTATTGTTAACCTACTGTCATTAGTTCGCGGTTGGAAAAGTGCATGACCATAACGCATCTGCAGCGAACTGTATTTCCTGCTGCCTTTAAAATGTCAAGCTTTTTCCTTCTATGGCTATTCTTTTCCTTCGTTTTTGTATCTTCTTTTTATGTATATTCACAACTTCGTGCTATTCCTTGACTCCTACAAGTTTAGTCTACGTATTTCGTAATTATTTCCAAGTATTTCGTTTTATGACATAGTTTTGCTTTTTTGACGCATTGCAGTTATCTTTACCTATATATAGAATTAGCGCTTTCAAATGGTATGCATTTACGTCTACTGGTCAGGCACATAATACTAAGGAACAAGAACATTGCGACTTGTGAACAGGAAGGAATTTGGAAAGAGAAAACTTCTTGCTCCTGATAGATCATCGCTATAATGACTATTATTCCGAGAAATCGGGTTCGATCTCCTGTTCTGACTTAAATTATACTTCCAGTGAATAAGTTAGAAAAATACTTCTTTTTCCGGAATACTGACATGTGTCTAAAATTACTGATTTTTGAAGTAAGGGCAAAATATGTTGCAGATGTAGATACTATAGCTGCTGGACTGATTTCTTTGGTATGATGCCATTGATTGAGAGTATTATTACATGTAAGGTGTCTCGGGTGATGTTCCACATCCCCTTGATTTTTTTAGGCTAATTTCACGTACTTGTTGATTTTTTTTGCGCATACATGTGTTGTAGATTATGATGTAGGGCTACTGATATGTCAATTACTGAGACTTCTTGTTTGTTCTTGTTGTGAAGAAGTATGTCTATTCTGTTGGCTTGAATCTTCTTATAGGTCCGGATTCCTCCGCTGCAGTATATTTTAAAGTTTTCGTTTTCTAGGACATCCTGTGCTTCATATTTACAATTATTATTTACTTACTTACTTACTTACAAATGGCGTCCACATCTGTGGAGTAACGGTCAGCGCGTCTGGCCGCGAAACCAGGTGATCCGGGTTCGATTCCCGGTCGGGGCAAGTTACCTGGTTGAGGTTTCTTCCGGGGTTTTACCTCAACCCAACATGAGAAAATGCTGGGTAACTTTAGGTGTTGGATCCCGGACTCATTTCACCGGCATTATCACTTTAATCTCATTCAGACGCTAAATAACCAAAGATGTTGATAAAGCGTCGTAAAATAACCTACTAAAAAAACTACAAATGGCTTTTAGAGAACCCGGAGGTTCATTGCCGCCCTCACATAAGCCCGCCATCAGTCTCTATCCCGAGCAAGATTAATCCAGTCCCTACCATCATATCTCACCTCCCTCAAATCTATTTTAATATCATCCTCCCATCTGCCTCTCGGCCTCCCCAAAGGTCTTTTTTGCCTCAGATCTTCCGACTAACACTCTATATACATTATTCTGGATTTGCCCAGACATGCTACATGCCTTGCCCATCTCAAACGTCTGGATTCAATGTTCCTAGTTATGTTAGGTGAAGAAAACAATTCTGCGCTGTGTAACTTTCTCCATTCTCCTGCACCTTCATCCCTCTTAGCTCCAAATATTTTCCTAAGCGCCTTATTCTCAAACACCCTTAACCTCCGTTCCTCCCTCAAAGTGAGAGTCCAAGTTTCACAACTGTACAGAACAACCGGGAATATAACTGTTTTATAAAACTGTCCCATATTTATTCTGCGTTTGATTTCCTCTCGAGTGTCATTTATATTTGTTACCGTTGCTCCAAGATATTTGAATTTTTCCACCCTTAGCAAAGAATAAATTATCAAATTCGTCGCTTTACCGGAGTACTGTTGTAAAAAAAATCATGCGAATTGGTTAAAAAAAATCAATTTTTATGTGGAATAGTGTTGTATCTCCTAAGTTATACCAATTGCGTTAGGTGGCAAATGCATCGTTATTAATGGGTTGTGGGGAAATTAAAACACGTTATCCTGTACAAAACAGGTTTTTTGCGTTGCAACAGTATTCCGGAAAAGCGACGAATTGTTATATTTCCATTTCGTACTATGTTCTAGTCACGAGAAGTAATCATGTGCTTTGTCTCTTCGGGATTTACTTCCAAGCCTATCTCTTTACTTGCTTCAAGTAAAATTCCCGTGTTTTCCCAAATAGTTCGTGGATTTTCTTCTAACATATTCACGTCATCCGCATAAACAAGCAGCTGATGTAACCCGTTCAATTCCAAACCCTCTCTATTTTCCTGAACTTTGCTAATGGAATATACTAGATATTATTATTATTATTATTATTATTATTATTATTATTATTATTATTATTATTATTATTATTATTATAACAACAGCTCTATTAGAAAACATTGTATTCGTATGTTCCTTGACTGCGAAGTTCGGCTAACATGGCGGTCGTTGCACCGCTGGCGCTGCTGCATCAGCCTTCGTGTTTATGTTCTCTTTGTCCGCGCGGCCAGGTGCAAGAGCGCAATGCCGCGACTGTACATTCCAGCGGGCTCTGTGCACACAAGGACGTTGCACGACCTCACGTGCAGACCGGAGGGAAAAGTTAACTCGGCCCAGCGGACCGAGAACGCTGCAGCAATTAGCATGTGCACCACTTCCAAGGGAGCTCAAACACCTCAATACAAACTGTTGTATTTATTTTCCTCTCGTTACGTAAAATTGCAATAATTGCTTTATGGAATTTTAATTGTACATAGAAGTCATATTATCAAAAACATTTTTTTTTGTATAACGTAGAGATAAAATTAAGTGTAAACCCATCCAAGTATACATCCAGATAATCCGGGTTCGACTGCCGAAAAAGAAGCTGATAACAACTCTCTTGTCTTGTTGAAAAGATGCGGTAGATTGCCATATTCAGCGGTTCCCAATCTGTGGTCAGCAGACTCCCAGGGATCCGTGAGTGACTCGAAAGGTGTCCGCGAAACCAAGGTGTTTTTTTGAAAAGTACAAGGTGGGCCAGTCAAACGAAAAGATTTGATGGGAGTATATTGCTCATATGAAGAAGGTGAGAATGAATACAACCGTCTCTTTTCTACCTACTTACTTTACAATTGATGACTTCTTACGCTAATATTGGAAACTACATTGTCACCAATTAAACGTTCCTAAAGCCCCGTTCATAAAAAAACAATCTTGAAGGAAATAACTACCTGAAATTCTACATAACAGAATCTATTTCAGTTACTGCAAAGTCAAATGAAATTGAAATACAAGGGGCAATCAGCAAGTTTCCGGACTGCCCTGAATGTAGGCAACACACAGCACATAGGAAACGAGAAGTTATCCAGAACCAGGAAAACACCTGGAATCTATAATAAATGCATCACTCAAAAGGCAGAGAAGAAGACTAGCCATAAGGCGTATATGGAGAGATTCCAGGAAAAGTCGCAATAGATTTGTTTGCACATCACGTCTGAAAGCTCAGATCTTAAAATAATCTGACGCCGTTTTAAATATACTGACTCAACAGGCATGTAAGCAATGATCTTCAGTGACGCGCACATGTATGTTTAACCATACAATAAATACAAGTGCAGTTCGGAAGTAAAGAGTGTTTCAAAAATACACGGAAAAATTTCAGGGTTGGATTGTACTCATGTAGAAGATAAAATAATGTTATATAAAAATGAGTCTGGAAATTGATAATTATTGAGTTTTGAGACAATAAATTAATATTCTAACTAGCTCAAATTTAATTTTATGATGATGCACCGTGTTCAGTACATTACAAGAAGTGTTCGAAATGCCCACCCTTTGTTATACTGCAGACTTTTGCTCCTCGTTTCCTTGAGGTATGAAGACGCTCAAAAATGGTGTTGTATGTAAAGTTTAGCAACCGCGCACAATTTTTGCATGAAGTGTTGCTTCATCCTCCCCCCCCCCCAGCAGTTGAGTTTTTATTTTTAAGAAATCTGAAATCTCTGGGAACCCAGGAGGGCGAGAGATCAACCCCACCCCCGGCTAACCCACCCCCACCCCCGGCTCACCCCACGAATCTATCACTGTTGGTGTTTGTAAATATTTCATAATGTCTGTAGATTCTCCTGACTTCACTACCGCGATGTAATACAGCGCTCTCGAAGAGGCAAAAGGCGCTAATGTTGCCAAGGTAACCGCGGCTTAAGCAGGGCCGGATATTTATGGAGACGCGAAAATCACGATGTATATACAATAGATTTTTACTAATCTTTTCAATTAAGTGATTCTGATTAATAATATGAGAATAAAACAGTCGCGACAAGACGCGAAATAGAGTTATTTCTTTCTTTTTTTTCTTTCTTTACCTTAGTTTAACCTCTCCCTTTTAAGTTCATTTATACGACCCACGCCACACGGGCCTTACAGGGCCGCGACCTGTAGGGAGAGGAATTAATCTAATGGCCCACATATATATATTTTTTATCACACAAGGACATGGAGGTACAATCCCGGCATTTGCCTGAAAATAGGCCTAACTGAGGAAACCATGAAAAACCTCAGTTAGGATTCCGGACCCTGGGATCGAACCCCGGACCTCCAGAATGCAAGGTCAGTCCTCTACCACGCCGCTAGCCCGCTCAGTGAGATAGAGTTCTAATAGCGAAAATTGAACACATTCGCAAATTATTACTATTGCGTCGTTTTATAGCGAATTTCATATTCTGAGTTTTTTTCTGATTTGAATTTGTTATACAGGGACATCATTTTATTGTCACTAACATTTTTAATATTAACCTGGCTATACGTTTGGATTAACGGTTGAGAGCCGGAAACACAGTTTGTTACCCCCTTCAACGACTGCAGTTCACTGATACTGGCGTAAAATACAAACAAAACTTTACTAGGTATAGGAGAGAAGAAAAGTAGTTCATTCATTTACGTAAACTAGGAAATATCGCAATTTTGAGTTTGATAATTTTCATTAGGTTTTTGTTTAATCAAAATACAGTACTGTATTAACAATAAGTGTTTTTACTCACGAACTGAGTTATCAATGCGAACGTATTCATTATGCGGCGTATATTACTCGTATATTGTCTACAGCACATTAGCGTACAATATACAGCATGAAGTTAAATTGAAAAATAATCATAATATGGATATTTAAACACTTTTTTGAAAATGATGACCGTTCATTTCGATACAGGCTTGAGTTCTTTTATGCATATTATCGCACTATAGACAGTTGCATCTAATTCCAATTACCAGTTTCGTCCTTCGTACTAGTAACTCATGTTGAAATAATTCTGTACCTACTCTATAAAAGAGTACCTTACGTACTGTAAATACAGTCTTCACTTCTGCTCGTCCCGCACAGATAAAATTACTCAGACATGCTATCTACTGTCCGCCCAAGTGGTTATGCCGCAGGATCATAGAAAGGGGAGAAATCACATGACAGTTAATTACTTAACGAGACTCTTTTATTTAAGTTATTTTAAATAGGTGTATAATATTACGTAGACGACTAGTTCCTAACAGAAATTAATGTTTTCAGAAAAGAGCTAAGACAGCCCAGCCACTAGCCTTTACAGAGGGGTGAGCAGAAGCAGGTGGGGGAAATTGGGATGCGACGTAGGCAAACGGACGACAGTACCTGTGCGAAAATGTGATTCAATATTGAAAGCTCTTTCGTCACTGGAAAACGGGAACATATTTCTGGAACGTACTACACTCACTAACGCAATATTGTTTACTATTTGCGGCCTTGGTTTTGTGTGGAGGACTGTTGGAACTTCATTAGTAGAAGGGGTGGGAGTGAAGTACATAAAAAAACTCAGATACAATAAGAATTAAAGTAAAAATAAAATGATGTCCCTGTATATCCAAGTAGGCTATATTACATGGTATTCCAGGTGTTCTGATTACATTAGTTAACTCAAAAGACGGAGAATTCAACATTTCATAATAATTTGAAAGTGGCAATTTCAGGACTGCAAGTGTTTTTCGTTTTTAATTAATGTTTGTTAAATACAGTCTCAATCGAACAAATATTGTCTATTGGCCATACCGCACCTTTACCAGAATCCAACTAACCTTTAATGTTAATTATTATTTGGAAAGTAATATTCATATTTATTTTGAATTGTTTTCTCATTGTTATGAAACAAAAGATATGAATTCTTTAAGATTGTTTGAACCAAAATGCAACACTGCTACAGTATTTAATCATAGTAGTAATTTAGGCCCAAGAATATATAACAATTTTATATTTAAATATTCTAATCTTGTCAATTCTAATAGTTCTAGTATTAATTTAAAAAGTTATGTATGGATTTTATAAAAATTGAAAAATTGTAAATTTAAATTTATATATTCTTATAGTGTAATAGACATAACACAAATTGTACCATATACTTTTTAATTTAAATTCAGGAATCCGCCGTTGAGCACGAGTTCTACTCTTTCATGGGCGAGCTAAAGTTTTTCTGTATATATTATATTTTATGTTACAATTATTAGCAAAATAAATAAATAAATAAGTAATAAATACTGGGTTAATACTCCAATTCCAAAATAATTGTATTTTCCAAAATTTCCATTAATCTCCGCCAAGAGTACAAATCAAACTCCAACAATCTCCGCCGACACCAATATTAAAAAACACAAACGATAAAATTAATCTGTAGTAATGTCACCAGAGGTCTGAGATTTGCCGATAAATCCACGAGCGAAACTCGTTATTATTATAACATAAATACATTTTAATTATCTGCTGAAATCATAATTTAATTTAACAGTAACAGTGGGGACAGCTATATACCAATGCTTATGTATTCACAGCAAGACATGTTGCTACACAGTGAAGCCATCTCTGTATAGATAGGCCTAATTAAAACACGAATTTTAGTTCGCCATACGGAAGGCAGTTTGATCAAAGACCTTATTATTACTATGCAAGGTCTTTGGGTTTGATATGCGATGATGTTACATAAATTTGAACATCTGACTTTCTATTAATTGTTTCATTTCATTCACAAAATACAAATTTTATATGCTACAATTATAGGTTAAGTTACCTGTGGGAGCAGGACCAATGTCAGCTGTGCCTTATTTCGACCGTTACAATCAGTGCTACACGAAAGCATTTTTTTATAGCTCGACAAACGCATTCTCGCTGTAGCGTGTAACGGAACTAAATCTGCATCTACACAATTCAATATTCCAATCGTGTATGCGTGCAATCTGGGAAGAATATTGAAAGAATCAAGTTTAAAAGGTACATTCAATTAAGATGCATGAAGATTTTGTGTCTACATGGTGCGCCGTTTTGAACGTCGTCTTCACTGCGTAAATATATTAATATTAAATATCAATCTTGCATTCATTGCTTTAAAGTTGAAAGAAAAGTTTAACCGTGTAGTTGCATCTTAATGTATTCATGATCAGTTGGAAACAGTTGGCGACAAAGACTAAAAAGAACGACCATGCGATAAATTGATAGCGATAAATCTAGCTGCAAAAATTATCGCAAAGTGTGACTGTGAATGGTTGGAATTAAAAATTTCATTACACTTCATTGGTCGAAAATGGAATGACGTCATATAAACGAAATAGTCTCCATAAATACCTACCCCTGCATTTCATAATGTCTGTAGATTCCGCTGACTCCACTACCGCGATGTAATACAACGCTCTCGAAGAGGCAGAACGAGCTAATGTTGCCAAGGTAACCGCGGCTTAAGCCACTGAAGTAATTGAAAGTTCAAACCCTGGAATGCGCTGTTAGTAGCTGTAAAAAGTTGAGTGGTTACCCTTACCGATACTCTGGTCGCTGTTTTTAAATGAGGAATCCTTGTTGTTATTATTGAAGTGTTTTTGTAGCTGACACGCGATACTGTAGCGGACAAGCTGCAGATGTGCGGGGCCCGACCTTGTTGGCGGATAATCCCGGCATGTCATTGACCATCAGTCTGCTCGGCCCCGCTGCCTTTCCGTTGTTATCTCCAGTCGATATGTTTTCTCTGCACCGCCACATGCTTGCTCACTACTTGTGCAGCATCACGATTTGTTAATTGCCTTAACCATGACATCGTATTATCGTTAAAGCGATATAAAGAGAGTGATATTCAATAAGCAACAATAATTTGAATATTAATTTTAATTAACTTGTTGTTTAAAGATTGAATCTTGGCTTGTCCTTTCAATCTCTCCTTTTATTATTTTTTTTATTTTATATTTTTCTGTCCATATCTTTCTTGAATTTTTATGCTTTATTTTTCATTATTTTTATTTCATTTCCTCTCTTCTTTCCTTCTGTGCGTTTTTCTCTTCCTATTTTCCACTACTGTTACTGTACTGTTCTCCAACCAAGAGATAAACCGTGAAAGGAATGTGCTTACTATTTCGTCATCTATTGGAGCGAAGTAGGTATATAATATTAAAGTTATAACATCAGTTTAAAAGTCATGCGCTCTCCTGCATATGTCATTTCCTGTATGGAGGGATTAAAAAACCAGGAGATTAACCGTGATCTAATTTTGTAACTAGGGTAGTATAAACATGTGTATATCAGTGTTATTGTTTGTGCTATGAGACTTAGCCAATAGAGATACGAGTATTTTTAGTAGGTTATTTTACGACGCTTTATCAACATCTTTGGTTATTTAGCGTCTGAATGAGCTGAAGGTGATAATGCCGGTGAAATGAGTCCGGGGTCCAGCACCGAAAGTTACCCAGCATTTGCTCATATTGGGTTGAGGGAAAGCCCCGGAGAAAACCTGAACCAGGTAACTTGCCCCGACCGGGAATCGAACCCGGGCCACCTGGTTTCGTGGTCAGACGCGCTGACCGTTACTCCACAGGTGTGGACGAGATACGAGTACCCACGTGTGCGACCTTATGACATCTTATGACATCAACATTCATTCACAGCATCACCTCGCTTCCTCTCATTCCCTGGAGACTTTCTCGTGGTTGGAGTACAATACTGTGACGCAGCGGGGTAATGCTGTGAATGAATGTTGATGTTATCAGATGTCATAAGGTCACACACGTGGGTACATTCATCTCCATTGGCTAACTCTCAAAGCACAAAAGATAACACTGATACACACATACTTATACTATCCTAGTTACAAAATTAGATCACGGTTAATCTCCTGGGGTACTATTCATAGACATTTCGCTAGCCCACGCTACGAGCGTGCTAAACTAGCCCCGGCTATCGACTGATTACTTGTACAGGATTCATATCATATCATGTCGCTAACACTGGTTTATGAATACGACAAACGTTAGTTCGCTGATCATCCACCGGTGGCCCGCACTAAGAATATCTGTGAATACGGTCAATAGTCTTTTAATCCCTCCATACAGGAAATAACATATGAGGAGAGCGCGTGTTTTTTAAACTGACGTTAAAACGGTAATATTATCTATCTACTTCGTTGCAATAGATGACGCAATAATAAGCACATTCCTGTCACGGTTAATCTCCTGATTGGAGAACAGTACAATTATATACACAATACAATTAGAATACATAATACAATAATACATAAAAAAACCTAATTAATAAGTGAACCTAATTTTACATTAACAACCTACATATGTACAGATCCTACATAAGTTTCACATTGGTACTGATAATCATTCACTTTACTCTTATCTCACTCACTGTACTGGCACTATGACACATTTCACTGACACTTTAGAACACATTTCACTGACACTATGGAACACATTTCATTGACACTATTAATTATCACTGAACAAAACTATTAACTGCACTGTAAAACAATAACTTCACTGACTCACCACGCTTCACTGACACAACAGTTCAATCACTGATACGACAGTTCAAAAACGGATACAACAGTTCCAATAATAATAATAATAATAATAATAATAATAATAATAATAATAATAATAATCTAATAATAACAATAATAATGATCACAATAATAACAATGATAATAATGATAATATAATAATAATAATAATAATAATAATAATAATAATAATAATAATAATAATGGGCCACCAGCGTAGCTCGGTCGGTTAAGGCGCTTGCTTGCGGAGTTGCGCTCGGGCGTATGTTTTTTATAAAAGTGTGTGTAAATTTACGTGTGAATTTTAAAATATAACTTATTTTGTAAAAAAGTGTCTGCTATTGAGATAAAGGAAGTTACACTCTAGAATATTAATTCTTCTCCGACTTCTTAATCAGACAAGAGACTGTGGAATATTTGTGAGTTACAGAGCTTTCTGACCAATCTGTACATCTGCCCATTACAATGTTCAACACAATCATCTGGCATTACACAACCTGTATATAGCATTTGCAACAACAGCATTATTGCTAATGTCGGTGTAGAGAATACTGAGTTAAAGTTACTTAAAAAAAGAGTAGTCGTTAAATTGAAATTACCCTGTTTCTAGACTTAGCAGTTTTCCTTGGTGGTATCCTTACCCTTTTTGGAAGGCAAAATAATTGCAAACTTTTTCGTATCGCTTCTTCGTTCCGGAGACAGAAATAGATCCAGAATTGCCAGTCTGTTTATGGACATCTCATACTAACCACTGGGTCTCTTCGTCGACACTTTCTATTCCTGTCCGATTTCTCCTTCAAACCCAGAGATGATTCTACAAGCACGTACTGTCTGGAACCTGGGCAAGGTTACTGATTTGAGGCAATACGCAGCACTAAATCCACTGTAAAAGAAAGCGAGTGCGAACGTTATGTAGCCCTATTATTATTATTATTATTATTATTATTATTATTATTATTATTATTATTATTATTATTATTATTATTATTAATCATTATTATCATGTAATAATAATAATAATAATAATAATAATAATAATAATAATAATAATAATAATAATAATAATAATAATAATAATTGAAGAGGTGGAAAAATTCAAATATCTTGGAGCAACAGTAGCAAATATAAATATAACACTCGAGAGGAAATTAAACGCAGAATAAATATGGGAAATACTTACTATTATTCGGTTGAGAAGATTCTCTCATTCAGTCGGCTTTCAAAAAACTGGAAGTTGGATTTTATAAAACAGAGATATTACCGGTTGTTCTGTATGGTTGTGAAACTTAGACTCTAACTTTGAGAGAAGAACAGAGGATAAGGGTGCTTAGGAAAATATCTGGGACTAAGAGGGATGAAGTCACAGGAGGATGAAGAAAGTTAAACAGCTGAGAACTGTACACATTTTATTCTTCACCTAACATAATTAAGAGGATTAAATTCAGACGTTTGAGATGGCGGGGTATGTAGCGCGCATGGGCGAATCCAGAAAAGCAAGAGTGTTAGTTGAGAGACCGGAGGGAAAAAGACCTTTGGATAGGCCGAGACATAGATGAGAGGATATTAAAATTAGATTTGAGGGAGGTGAAATATGAAGGTAGGGATTGGATTAATTTTGCTCAGGATAGGGACCGATGACGGGCTTATGTGAGGGCGGCAGTGAACCTCCGGGTTCTCTAAAAATCATTTTGTAAGCAAGTTTTATTATTATTATTATTATTATTATTATTATTATTATTATTATTATTATTATTATTTCTTCTTCAATCGATTCCGATTCTTTTTTTCTTCTTTCTTCCTTTTGTGTTAGTTCATTTTGTTTCTTTCGATCGTTTCTTAATTCTTTTTGTTCATTTGCGCCAATTCTTTCCTTCTTTATTTAATAATTTGCCTTTTATTCCAGTCTTATACATTTCTTCTATCTTCATTCTGTCTCTTACCACATTAATTAATTAAACCGATTCCTTCCTTCATGCAATCAATCCTTTATTTATCTATTTATTTATTTGTTTACTTCTTTTATTCCTTTCTTTGTTTTTTCGTTTCCCATTGTATGTCTATAATTTCTTCCCATTGTCCAATTTTTTATTTCTTTTGATCTTTCCTCTTATTTCCCCCTTTTTTTACTCCTTCCGTTCACTTAACACTTCCGATATCTGATCTTTACGTTTTTGTTCCTTCCGTTATTTGCTTCTGCCATTCATTTCTCTCGATTATTTTTGTTTTCTCCGTTCTTCTGCTCCTTCCGTTTTCTGAGGCTTCAATTCTTTCGTTCTTTCGCTTTTTTTATATAATTTTGATTGTCACTTTTGTTTGCTTTTTATTCATTTCTTAGCCTACTTCATTATTCCTCGGTTCGGGTCTTTAATTGTTGTGTTTTTTTCTTCCTGATTTTTATTTTTGTTTTATTTGTTATATTTTTTTCTGTTTCTTTTAATCAGTTCATATATTTTTATCAATATGTTCGACATCCACTTGAAATTTTCAAACATTAATATACTACTATTTAGTCAAGATGTTGTTCGACCTTCCTCGAGGGACATGAGTGTAACCGCAATGTAAAAGTTCCTACCAGATGCATGTAATGAAGCCTAGCCGATACTGAAAGTGTCATTAGGGTATACTGTATAATGTTTGGTAGCGATGATGACGTGCTTTGTTCCAGTAGCACTTCTCACCTCTTAACTCCAGTAACCCTGTCCCAATCACGTGAATACTTTCTCTTGTATGATTGGATGGAAAAATTGAACTCTTGGTACCGTCTCACAATACTACGAGTAGAAATGGGTTGTAACGAATCGCGGACAAGCCAGTGAAGTAGAAAATAGAATTCTAAGGTATTCATACTTTTTTCTGTTTCTGTCTTTGTTGAACGTCCACAGAATGATCTTCAAGAAAGAATGTACGTAAGACAAGGCGAGTGGGAAAGACATTCAAAATATGGAAAGAAGCAAATTATTAAAGACGACAACGAAAAAGGTGATGTGTATGTATGTATGTATGTATGTATGTATGTATGTATGTATGTATGTATGTATGTATGTATGTATGTATGTATGTATGTATGTATGTGTGTGTGTGTGTGTGTGTGTGTGTATGTATGTATTATCTGTTATTTGCCTTACAGTTATAGAAATCTTTAGGAAAACCTAACCAAGTAATCAACTCATTCGGGATTTGAATCCAAGCCCAAACACAAATTCAGATCACGAGTCTCGCCCATTACTTTGAAACTACGCCGATGGCCGTAATGGATAAATGGCCGGATGAATGAATCGAAGAATGGATGGACGGACGGGACGGACGGACGGACGGATCGTTAAAGTGATGAATGAACAGATCGATGGCTGGATGACGGACGGACTGATTTGTTCTTGATTGGTTGATCGATTGATATGATGATTGGTTGCTTTATTGGTTAATTAATTCATTGATTTATTAGTTTGTTGAATGATTCTTTGATTGATTCATTCATTGTTTAATTGATTGATCGATTCAGTCATTAATTCATTCATATATTGATTAATTCACTCACCTATTGATTAATTCATACATTAATTTGTTGATTGATTAACCTTTTCAAAGATTAATTCACTCACCTATTGATTGACTCATTCATTCAGTCATCTACTGCTTGATTGATCCATTCAATCATTAATTGATTTACTCATTCGTCGATTGAGTAATTTATTCATGTATTGATTGACTGATTCATTCATCGTTTGATTAATTCATTAATTAATTTATTCATTCATATATTTGTTCATTCATACATGTATTGATTCATTCATCTATTGGTTGACTGATTGATTTATTTGCTCACACATTCATCTATTGAGTGATTAGTTGTTTCCTTATCATTGATTTATTGATTGATTCTTTGATTGATTAATCGATTAACTGATGCATTCATTGTTTCATTGATTGATAGATTCATCATTAATTCATTCATCTATTGATTCATTCATTAATATGTTGATTGATTCATCTATTCAAAGATTAATTCACTCACCTATTGATTAGTTGATTCATTAATCTGTTGATTGATTAATCTATTCAAAGAATAATTCACTTCCCTATTAATTGACTCATTCATTCAGTCATCTACTGGTTGATTGATCCATTCAATCATCTATTAATTGATTTACGCATTCGTCGATTGATTGATTTATTCATGTATTGATTGAGTGATTCATTCGTCGTTTCATTAATACATTACTTTATTCATTCATTCATATATTTGTTCATTAATTCATGTATTGACTCATTCATTCATCTATTGATTGACTGATTGATTCATTCGCTCACACATTCATCTATTGATTGGCTGGTTCGTGATTTTTTCATTATTACATTAATAATTGCTTCATTCCTTCATGTATTGAATAATTGATTGATTCTTTCGCTCATACATTGATTGATTGATTCGTTCATTAATACATTAATCTATTGATTAATTAATTTATTTATAATGGCTAGATAGGTGGATGAATGGTTGGGTGGATTGGTGGGTGGATGAATGGAAAGAGGGAGAGAGAGAGAGAGATAGACAGACAGACAGACAGATAAATCGTATTTTGTAGCGTGTGAATGAAATTAAAGTTATGCTGTAGAAGCACGATATGAATTCATGGTGCGAGTAATAAATTCTTTAAATAAATTATTAAATTTATATGTCCCATATTGAGATACAAAAAGAGAGCTATATGACAGTGCCTTGTGTATCACAACACATTTGACAATTAATATTCTTTCCTTTTTGGGATCTAAAATATTCCTGTTGAACAGATATATGTGGACACCTTTTGTTTACACTCTATCCACGAACTCGTTTCAAACTCGTGAACAGAGTTCACCATAACATACTGTTTAACACAACTTTTTTTTTATTCTTTACTTTATCTCATTTTAAGCTAAAATTATGTTTTTTTTTTTTTTTCCTTTGTTTTTATTCTCTTCGTGACTTTTGTAAGTACCGAGTGACTGATCGCACGCAAACACTGAAAAGGGCTGTGAAATATAATAATTTTAGGTTTGTAGCGTGAAACATTCGTCTTGCAGCATCAAAACACCCGAATTAAATTCTCGGTTGTAGGCTAACTGCTAATCAATCATATGTTGTCATTGCGAGGGTGAGAAGGAAGATGAAACCCCTGGCGAGAGGAGGAGGCTGGTTGTATCTGAAGCGTGACAAAGATCTCATCTCACTGTACTTCCTCATGCTGCCAGGTGATGATCCGCGGTGCATTAACCTGCCCTCCCGTGCACAGCAGTTTTCATGCTCTGTGACTTACCCACTTTCCATTGTTCGCTTTACAGTTGTAGTGAATCTCATAAAAGTTCAAGGTATTCACTCAACTGGAGATTTCTTTCAGAATGGCTAGTTCCTCGGAGAGAGATGAGAGGTACGTCCTCAGCTGAATGGGTAGCGCATCTGCTGTTGCCGCTAGAGAAACGGGTTCAAACCCAGGAGGGGGAAGAGTGGAACGTGTCAGGAACGAAAATAGTCTTCGTAGAAATTTTTTATGTTATTTGGAAGGGGAGAAGATGGTATAATTTGAAGTTGTTTCCTAATCGAAGCACATTTTTCACTTTTTTATGTTTAATTGCTGCAACAACTTAAATTCGAGATTAGTTTTGGAAAAAAAAAAAATTGAGACTCAAATTTTGAAAAAAAAAATCCAGGATATATTAATTTACTAAAATGGATGTATCTCAATCATTTTTGAAAATAAATCTAAAATCTCTTTAACATTTTACTCCTAAGAGAACATTCTTTAAAATGTCTTGAGCATAATTTTCATATTGGCTTTCAAAATGATATGATAAACGATTACATTTTATGTATGAATTTTAAAGTTACTTATATATATATATATATATATATATATATATATGGAGGAATATTTTTTAAGTGCAAAATATTTTTTTTTTCTAGAGGAAAGTTTCCTAATAGCTTGAAGAATGTGTGTTCCAAATATCATGCATGTAACTTTAATAGTTCCCAAGATATCTACAGAGTGTTTCAAAAGTAATGGTCAATAATTTGCAGATGAAAAATAAAAACTTAAGCAAAAAAAAAAAAATAAGCTCCAAACACATTAGTCCGCAAATTAACCGTTCATGCGATATTCTCTAAGATAGAGGACGGCTTGTGCCGAGGCATCCTAGATCATTAGATTTAAATCCGATACATTTCTGTGTTTGGGATCATGTAAAATGCCTGGTTTACACTTCTGAGGTCAACACACTTCAGGAATTGCGGTCTCGGATTGAACGTGCCTTTCAGCAAATAAGGAATGATACAGGACTACCTTAGAGGATTCTCAGCTCACTACAGAGAAGAGGACAACGTTGCGTTCAGATACATGGAGAGACTGAAGAGACTGCCAAATTCGACTTTTAGGAACTACATTTTCGTGATCCTCACTATACATCTTTACGCTTAGATACTTATCCCTACCTGTGACCCTACGTTTGAAGTGACGCAAGCAACGCAGATACTTTCTCAACCCTCTTCCGCCGCCTACTTTTGTGTACTGTATAAGCACATTCCAGAGCAAAAGAATGAAATATCTAGACCCGTCCACAAATATGGGAAAACCCACACCTATTCTCCAGCATTCCAACGGTCTGCAACCACCTCAAAAACAAAATATTCCGCAAACATGTCTGGTAACATTAAAATGCCAACAATAGTTCCTCTCCAATCTCAACTCATGGCAGTGGTTCCCAAAGTGGAGGTCGCGACCCCGCGAGGTCATGTAAAGAGCTGAGAGGGTTAAAACAAACGCCTTATTGACACAGTATATTTATTTTGTATTTAGAAATATAAGGAAAAAAAAATGGCTCAGTAGTTTTAAAGTAAAATTAATGTGTGCCTGTTTTCAAAAAGTAGCTTCACAAATCGGACTAAGATTGATATAATTTTCAAGTTCAAGGAGATTTCTCGCTTTTGTTTTGATGACAATTACAGGCGAGAAACTATTCTTACATAAATTCGAGATTGAAAATGTCACCAAAAATTTAAGTTTCTTTTGCAAGCTCGAGGAATTCTTTTTATACAAAACTGGTCTATGTTTTGCGAAAAAGGAACTAATTTCAACATTCCATAAATAGGGTCATAATTCAATTATTTATTTATTTCTCTGTTTACTTATTTAACTATTTATTTATTTAAATATTTTACTGTTTATTTATTTAATTATTTATTTAAATATTTATTTAACTATTTAACTGTTTATTTATTTAACTATTTATTTATTTAACTATTTAACTATTTATTTATTTAACTATTTAACTGTTTATTTATGTAATTATTTATTTAATTAATTATTTAAATATTTATTTAACTGTTTATTTATTTAACTCTTTATTTATTTAACTATGTAACTATTTACTTAACTATGTAACTATTTATTTATTTAACTATTTGACTATTTATTTATTTAACTATTTAACTGTTTATTTATTTAACTATTTATTTATTTAACTATTGAACTGTTTAATAATTTAACTATGTATTTATTTCACTATGTAACTATTTATTTATTTAACTATGTAACTATTTGTTTATTTAACTATTTGACTATTTATTTATTTAACTATTTAACTATTCATTTATTTAACTATTTAAATATTGATTTATTTAACTATTTATTTATTTATTTATTTAACTATTTAACTATTCATTTATTTAACTATTTATTTACTTAACTGTTTAACTATTGATTTATTTAAATATTTAACTATTTATTTATTTAACTATTTATTTATTTAACTATTTGACTATTTATTTATTTAACTATTTAACTGTTTATTTATTTAACTATTTATTTATTTATTTAACTATGTATTTATTCATTTAACTATTTGACTATTTATTTATTTAACTATTTAACTATTCATTTATTTACCTATTTAACTATTGATTTATTTAACTATTGATTTATTTAACTATTGATTTATTTAACTATTTATTTATTTAACTATTCATTTATTTAACTACTTAATTATTTATTTAACTATTTTATTATTTATTTATTTAACTATTTAACTATTCATTTATTTAACTATTTAACTACCGGTATTTATTTATTTATTTAGCTATTTGACTATTTATTTATTTAACTATTTATTTAATTTTTATTTATTTAACTTTTTATTTATTTATTTAACTATTTATTTGTTTATTTATTTCAGTCAGTTAAAACCAACTGTCTAAAAAACAGATTCAGTATCCATCTGTGATTGTCGTAATTTTTTTGAGTTCTTTCGGAATATACTGCAAAAGCTGTTGTTTAAAGTGATACTTTGGGTGGTAACTATTGGCTTTTGATGAAATTATAGTTGTTTGCAATTTTACACGGATTTCTATTGTTTTTTTCGAAAAGGGTGGAGAACCGGTACGGTGATGGGATGGAGTAGGCCTATCACAGACAGAAGCTTCGGCAAAAAGTGTGTCGCGCCTTCAGAAAGTTTAGTAACCATTGCCTTACGGTCTTATACATTAACTTGTTGATATGAAAGAATTTCTAACATGTTACATGTTTCAAATTTTGAAGTAAATGAAGAATCATACAAGGTGGTTCAGGAAGAATAGTAAATATTTTAGAGAATGGTATTATGGACTAGACTGAACAAAAGTCCATAAGCTAGTTTTTTTTTCACCAATTTTCAATGGTTATGAATATAGCCTACAGCTGTTTGAATGTTCTGCATAACAATCGTTACAAGTGGCAAGAAGTAAAGACAAATAACTTAAGCGGGGAGGATGGTTTTAACATTGCACAAAATCAGTCAATTAAAAAGCTTTAAAATATACTTCGATATGTAAAAAATATATTACATAACATTTAATGCGTATTTATGCCCTTTTCATTTGCTGCGACGCTATTTTCTAAATATCTGGTGCACAAGGTTTTCAAGGGGAAAGGATGGTTAAATAAGATCGAAAACCAATAAATATTGAAAAAAAAAGTTTTGCTTTAAAGTAATGTTCGATATGTAAAAAATAGGCCTATATTATATAAAGTTCCATGCCCATTTATGCCCTTATCAGTTGTTGGAACGCTATTTTCTAAATGTCAAATGCATAAGGTTTTCAAGAGGAAAAGATGATTAAATAAGGTAGAAAACCAGTAAATTTTCAAAAAAAAAAAAAAAAAAAATTATTTAAAATTAATCTTTGGTATGTCGAAAATATATTACATAAAATTTAATGCGCATTTATAACCTTGATATCTGTTGTAAAACAATTTTTAAAGGTATGGTGCACAGGGTATTTAAATGACACTAAACTCTGTTTACAATTTCCCGTAACTTTAATTTGTTGCTTCATGTTTATACAAATAGTTATACAGGGTGTTTCAAAGATGTTACTAAATAGTTTACAGATGAAAAGTACAAACTAACACAAGCAAAAAAAAACTTCAATACACATTGGTCCGCAAATCAACCGTTGTCGAGATAATACACAATGTCTGTTGAGACATGCATATATCTCTAACTGAATTCTAAAACTAAATTAATTAAAATTTGAGGACAATTTTTGTTCTAAGATTTTTAATTTTGGCACTTATTGCAAATTGGACGGTGATTAACAATAGTGATCCAAGCGCCAAAAATCTGTTTCGAGATAATGGTCATTGAAATAAATCTGTTTTTTATAAAACATTTCATGCAAGAAGTATTACAACATTCATACTGTTACAAAAAATAGCATAAATAATACCAGAAAAGGCTAACCGATTTTCAATAAGAGACCAGCAGTTGAATTAATATTTCAAAGGAAAATAAATAAATGAATTTTATGCAGTAAACGAATTTTTGCTTATAAATAGCAGCAAAATTCAGATATCGCATTCTTGATTTTTTCCGAATTAAATTAGCCTGCCATCAACAGATTTGTGCAAATATCTCATTTTTTTTTTCAAATTGTCGGTTGGTCTATTATTGCGTAACTCCGTCCAATTATAGACTCAAAAATATAGTCTGTAGACAAAGTAGTCTACTCTGTAATTCCCATACCTTTTGAACTGCAAGTTCGTTAATAGAAGAGCATTTCTCGAAACGCAGCGTTACCCAAGATGGTGATGCAGTGAAGGAATGCGCGGGGATCACTTCGCAAGCACGTGGACTGACTCTGTGAGGTGACCGGGTCGTCTTGTTTGCACGGTTGTAAGACATTCCTGGCCGGAATTCTTAATTAGACACGCTTCTGTTGCCACACGACACCGGGGCGCGAATAAGGGACTGTTGCTACGAATATTAACATGCTTCAGTGCCCCCTGGACTTCCCACGTCCACGTCCATTCTGACAATCAGAACTGGAATTCTCATGCACAGACAGGATCATGGGAAATGTGTAAAAATGCTAGAGATTTAAAACGTCTACAATACCACTGAGCCACAGCAGCGGAACGGTACACATTTTGTTCTTAGTAATCAGTAGAGCCCGGATTTCCATGCACTATCAAATCTTAAAACATGCATGCATTCATGCACTATCATACGATAAAACATGCAAAAAAAAAAAAAAGGTAAAATTTTGCACTATTAAAATTATATTATATTTTATTTTCTGTTGAAATAGTGCATTACAACTAATTTCTCCAAATTTTTTCACTTATTCTGATAGAACGTGCTTCAATACAGAATTAAGTACCTTTATACTCGCAAGAAGTGATAGGTGCATCCTTAAGCGAAGAAATTTGGGAGTGAGTGAAGTCGAATTTCAAATATTTTGTATTTTCGCATGACCTGATCGGGAATCAAATTGGCGATCTTCCGAATTTGTAGCATTATATCTTAACCGTAATGCTTCCGTGCGCCCAAAATACACAAGTACTTACGTCTTTTTTACATCAATTATAATAAGCTACATCAACGTCCGTCTTTAGAAATTCATTTCCCTCAATCCGTTTAAGGGGTTAGGTACAGCTTACAGCAGTAGAATTGTGGAATTATTCAACATTTTCTTCCTCCATTACTGTATCTTGTACAATAATGAAAATTAGTATGTGTAAAACACTGTCCTTCTGCTATATGAATAAAAAAAAAATTTTACGATTTAAAAAAATATATTTACATTTTTGTTTTCAAAATTCAGTTCACTGTGCAGTGATGAAGAGTTTCCCACAAAACTAAAAAACTATCCAACATTCTGTGATGAAATATTTTGTGTGTATTTATGCATGTCATATCTACAATATGATGCAAGATCACTTCTCTTCCTTTGATAGATTGTCTGATAAAAAATTAATTCATTTAAAAAATGGTCAAATATCAGTACTTTCTTCTAACACAAAATAAAAAAAATATTATTTATTGAGGAATGTAATTGAAAGAGCATGATATTGTAAACATGAGTTTCAGCAATAAAATAAAAGAGAGAGAACATGAAAAAAGTTAACAAGAGTATGAGTTATGAGGAAAATGCTTCATCACTGCACAGTGAACTGCCACCATTATGAATTTAAAATATATAATTTTTTTTAAATCGTAAAAATATTTTTTTCATATAGCAGAACGACAGTGTTTTACACATACCAATTTTTATTTTTGTACAAGATACAGTAATGGAGGAAAAAAAAAAGTTGAATATTTCCAAAAATTTTAATGCTGTAAGCTATACCTAACCCAAATTTAGACGTAAGATCTCTTCTTGCAGTTATACAAGGACCCATAACAAAATTTAACAATTCGAACAAATATGTACTAAATTCCAGTTTGCAAACATGCTCCTTCCTTCTTTCTTTCTTTCTTTCTTTCTTTTTTCTTTCTTTCTGTCTCTCTTTCTTTCTTTTTTCTCTATTTCTTTCTTTCTCTCCTTTCTTTCTTTTTTCTTTCTCTCTCTCTTTCTTTCTCTCTTTTTTCTTTCTTTCTTTGTTTCTCTCTTTCTTCCTTTGTTTCTCTCTTTCTTTCTTTGCTTCTCCCTTTCTTTGTTTCTATCTATCTATCTATCTATCTATCTATCTATCTATCTATCTATCTATCTATCTATCTATCTATCTATCTATCTATCTATCTATCTATCTATCTATCTATCTATCTATCTATCTATCTATCTATCTATCTATCTATCTATCTATCTATCTTTCTTTCTTTCTTTCTTTCTTTCTTTCTTTCTTTCTTTCTTTCTTTCTTTCTTTCTTTCTTTCAATGTTTTGGTCTTACACATCATCTGACTGTAACTATTCGCATATTGTAGACACTTAACTGTCAAGTATTAAGTAGGCTAACTATGAGTGTAAAATATTGACTCTCTGTTAGTTGGGTGTAAAGGTATGCGTAGCCAGAGAACATTAATCACGTATTGGCAATGGCTATCAGCTGTCAATTTTTGACTGCTCCAACATTAATTTATTTGCATTACGATTCATGGTTACAGTACGCCTTCTTTGATGGCGCAAGTGTCGAAAGTGAAATGTGATCCTGAAGTCTCTACATAACTAATGAAACATTTATAAATTATGTACTTTCATCGGCCAGTTGCCAAATTATAGAGAATTCTTCATAAAACTGCAAGGTTAAGCAAATCTTAGTCGTGTCGTCAGCCAGCATCGTTGCTTTCAGGTGAAGGAGCTCCACCAGTCAAACACTGATACAACCTAGGCTACACTGCGGAATGACGAAGAACACGTATGATTGTACGTTTCTTGTGTCGGTGCTTCTGTCGGTAGGTAGGTCCGATTATTACTGAGTACTCTGAAGTTAAATATGTAGGCATAATTTTCGACAATAATTTAAAATGAAACCAACATTAATTACCTTTGTAATAAATTACGTAAAATAATATATTACTTTGTTTTATTGAGGAATTACTAGTCAATAAGTTTATTATGCACAGTATACTTAACTTTATTTCAATCGGTAATTATGTATGAAATTATAGGATGGGGTTTGTCATTTAAAACCAATTTTATTCCATTTTATTTATTACAGAAAAAAATAATTAAAATATGTCTTCATAAACACATCGATTTTTCATCTCAAAAATTGTTTTTAGACTTTAATGTTCTTAAAATCAGAGAGATTGATTATATTGTATTATTAAATTTATACATAAAAATCGAAATAATTTTGAATTGTATTCTTATAGTAAGTTATGAAACAAAAGGTATGAATTCATTAAGATTGTTTGAACCAAAATGCGATACTTACAGTATTTTTATAATAGTAGTAATTTAGGCCCAAGATTATATAACGAATTTATATTTAAATATCCCAATCTTGTTAATTCTAATAGTTCTAGTATTAAATTAAAAAAAATTATGTATGATTTTATAAATAATGAAAAATTGTGTAGTAGACATAAGACAAATTTTTATGATATACTTCTTAATTTAAATTGAGGAATCCGCCCCTGAGCACGAGTTCTACTCTTTCAGGGGTGAGCTAAAGTTTTATCTGTTTATATTATATTTTGTTACAATTATTAGCAAAATAAATACATAAAATAAATAAACAGAAATGGTTCTCTAATTCCAGCATAAATTATTTCTGTTGCAGTAATTTCATCCCTATATAGTTATTATACGTTTAATTTGTACTTCAGTTAATAATTCTTTCTTTGTTCTTAACTTTTGCAATGTCCTCTCTTTATTAATCAGGTAATGTTTTAGTACTTTGATTGCAATTGTAATTGAAAATTTAATATTAATTGTAATTAAACTGTATTCTTCATATCCCATGGTAGAGGGGAAGAGAAGGGCTGATAGCTTTATGTCTACCTGGTTAAGTAAATGAATACTAAATACTAAAATTATCACTTGTGTGATAACATGTGTGTTTTATCTTTAAATATTATCACTTGTTAACTTTATACTTCTTTACTGTTTAACTATAACAATTTTATTTTCCACCTTTGCTTATCTTAATGTTATTAGTTTACATTAACGTTTTCGATACTCTTATTGTATCATCTTCAGATATTAGGATGTTATGTCAATATGTGTGATGAAAGCCTAACCTCATTTTGTGTTGTGGGTTATTCAAATGCATAGAACCTATCATGATTTCCTAGTTTAGCTAAAGTTGATCGTTGCTATGAATTAACCTAATTCAGTGTCTATAGTTACTGGTTAAGATTCTGTTAAAATTCGCTATGACGGCCCGTGTAGGACAGTGTCAAATTATGTGAGAACAATAATATAACACATAGTAACTGTATCAATGATTTTCACAGTGTCAGTATGAACAACATAATTTAAAAAAAAAGTGATAAGCCTACAAAGACTCCAATAACACATAGTACCAAAACTATAGATAAATCAGTGAACAAAAAAGTGTGTTATTAAGACAGTGATTTTAACTAAGATCAGCAGAAGCAGCCCAATTCAACGACACAACAAGCTAACACGGCCAACCATATAAGTGTTCAAAGTGTTTTATAGTGTTTATAGTGTTTTATAGTGTATACTTCACTTGTTTTATATTCATATGTTATATTATTGTTCTCACATAATTTTACACTGTCCTACACGGGCCTTCATAGTGAATTTTAACAGAATCTTAACAAGTAACTATAGACACTGAATTAGGTTAATTCATAGCAACGATCAACTTTAGCTAAACTAGGAAATCATGATAGGTTCTATGCATTTGAATAACCCACAACACAAAATAAGGCTAGTTTTCATCACACATGTTGACATAACATCCTAACATCTGAAGATGATACAATAAGAGTATCGAAAACGTTAATGTAAACTAATAACATTAAGATAAGTAAAGGTGGAAAATAAAATTGCTATAGTTAAATAATATAAGCTTATCGGTATCACCAAAAATGAAACTTCTTTACTGTGTTAACAGTAGGAAATTACAGAACCTATCACTTCGAAAGTAGTCAGATAATTTCCTGACGTTAACACAGTAAAGTAATATAAAGTTAATCAGTGATTATGTAAGTGTTAAAAATATATATACTCGTAGAAGAATGAAGAGTAAAATTATATTTATTTTAACACTGAATAAGGTAAATTCGGAAGGCAAAACCATTATTTTGTGGTATGAGTTTGCAACAAAAGCAAAAAGCATAGGGCTACATTAACTAATTCATGACTTGCTGTTTCTTTTATTTCATTTGCTATAGCAACAATAGTGAAACTATTAAAACATAAGTTTCTATTACAATAAAATAAACTTTCCTTCCTTGTAATTAAATAATCCTTTACACTGTATAGATATGGAGGATTTTAGAAACTCAGAAATTTGTACGGCTGCGACGCCCAGTGTGAACTGAGCTTGCTACAGACCGCTCAGCTGTGTGGTTTTACGTCCACTCAGATTGTCATAAACGAAGTAGAGACCAAAACTCTTCAAGGGCTGTAACACCATTGTGCACCATTAGGGAGAGAATTGTAGGTTGGATGTATGTTATTTTCTTAATACTTGTGCCCCTCCTCCCTACAAGGCCGTCGCCCACAACTTAAATTATGTGTTTTTACCACAGTGACTGTTACATAATAACAATTACAATGTCAAAAAGACAGATAATAAATCTCTACCTATTCTAGTACCGTGCCATAAATAGAACGCTCTACTTATTGTATTTTCTTGAGATTAGATTCTTGTAACACTAATATCTCGCTCACTTTTCACATCTATACGAAACTGTGGGCTGATATTGCCTGCCGATCCAGAGTTGCGTTCGGGCGCGGGTTCCTTTCCCGCTTGGGCTGATTACCTGGTTGGGTTTTTTCCGTCGTTTTACCCAACCATAAGGCAAATATCAGGTAATCTATGGCCTCATCTCGCCAAATATCATCTCACTATCACCAATCCCATAGACGCTAAATAACCTCGTAGTTGATACAACGTCGTTAAATAACCAAATAAAAAAGTAAAATATGTAGCTAGTCGGCGATGTAGGCCTGTACCAGTGATGTCCAAGCAAGCGCATTTTTCTGACCTTGACGTCGTGCGCGGGCAGCAAGCGCTAAGTATGGAAAGAGGAAGGGTTGTGTATATGAATAAGCAACCTGTTGGATTAAGAAAACAGTGGTGCACAAACTTCAAACGTGAACGTGAACGTGAAATTTTATGTCGTTATTTTTATATGGCTTCTTTCTTTAATATTATCTATATTGTCTGTAAAACAAAAGTACTAACACTGATTTCTTAATATTGCACTTGTGTTTTAAATCTTAATAACATAATAGAGAGTTAAGAAGGAATATTCACTTAAATTCCATAGTAATATAATATTAATACTGTATTAAGTGGGTGAAACACATCATTCATAAAGAAAGTGATATTCCAAAGAAAGAGATTGAGTATGACATGATAAGTTGCAATTTATATTGATGGTATCTTTAGCCTTACAAAAGTAATCAATAAACTAATCAAAACAATATTACAGTACAAAGCAAAGTTACCTAGGTACTGTATCTGTTTTAAGTGTAACTAATATTACATAACAAAACTCTTATCGCATTATGCTTTTAAGGTGATATTTGTGAGCAACTTCCTATCATCAGAATATTAAATTATTTTCTCGAAATCTGCTGAAGCTATAGAGATGGCATTTTAACAACACATGGGCATGTATCTTTTGCTTATGATGTAACAGTAGTTGCTTTGTTAATTCATTTCCTTACAAACAATTTTCATGCGAATATTTTCAAAATTTTTAATACACTATCTTCAGTAATACGTATATAACGTATATTAGATTTACGAAAACATTCTGTAAGGCTACTAAATAAATAGACCTTTACCTGAAAATTTCATTTACTATACGAAAAGTTGAGAAAATATTTCTCTTGAATAAAAAAATCAAACTTGTGAAAAATGAGCATTAAAATTAAAACTTACATTCTTATAATGCACTTATACTTCTCAGGCAAATCTAAAAATTAATATGGATACAGTTTTAGTAAGTTCTCTTCCCTTTATCTATTGAATCAGTGCTGACCATCCCTGAATATAGCTCGACCAATCAGCATATACTACCTTTTTCGTCTGTCTCTTTCCTTTCCGCTGTAAAGCTATCAGGCTCTCCTGGGTCTAAAGCGCGCGCTTGCTCCTGTGGGCATCAATTGATATGCCTGGCCTATACAATGGAGCGAGAAAGGAACTAGCCACTCTACCCCATTATCTCCTAGTTTAGTTGCCTCATAAGTGGTAGATTGTTGGTATCACTTGTGAGGTTCAGACCTGTCTTCGGACAGTTGACTAAACAACAACAGTGTAATTGTTAAAATGGTTTTGTTCTGTCTCACTTGACGAAACAAGGGTCGCGTGAGCCGTCAGTCAAGTACTTCGCTTGCTAGATGTACTGCGTCGTTCACATAAAAACTGCAGTAATACTTGAAGAGTCCACTGCAAGAATGGTGGATGTTTTTTGGAATACATTTTGCAGGAGAAGCAATTGAAAGTTTGAAATGCTTAGCGCTCAAAGCTTAACTGTGATTTACCGATCATTACTGGACAATGACTATCAGTGTTAATGCCATATAACTTGTATGTACATTCTATATGTCTTAAGCTATGCATTGACAGTCTTGGTTCATTTTCGACAAGAAAGTGACATCCATCATTCTTGCAGTGGACTCTTCACTTGGTCTTGTAGCCTCCTGGGACAAAGTGCGGTCCCTAGTAACCATATCACCTCATCGACGACGAAAAAGTCTGAAGCCTCACCCACGAGAGTCAGTCACGGGGAGAATCGACAAATAAAACAGAAACTAAATAACAATGCTGGAGTTCTGCCTCCTCATCACGAAATTAGGTGCATACAGACTTGAACGGAAAATTCTAACTTTTACTTCATTCTTACGGTAATCGTGACATTTAACACAGTTATGAAATGATTCTGCAGGTATCCAACTGACGAAATATAATGCAGTGGTGTTGTCATGCTGACATCATATTAAAAGACCACTTGGAAATTCATGTTATGCAAATAGGAAGTATTCTGCTATAGCTCAAGGAGTAATGCTTACTGTTACAAATTCAGTGGGCTCGGGATCGATTCCTGGTACCGTAATTGATTTGTATTGACTCTTGTGTTTGTACTGTGTTGTCTAATGCAGTAATCGTACAGATATGATCACCATTAAGTCCGATTGCTTGAACGTTGTGGTGTAGCTGGTTGAAGAATTAATAAGACAGAAAGGAGAAGATGACAATCTCCAGAAATAAGTTTTTAAGCAACAACACAGGCCTTACTCTTAAGACTTCTAAAAAAATTGGGAAGTTTCAGGTAAATTGAAAGTTTAATTAGTTGAAAATATATCTTTCGCTAGTAGAATTTTATTGCATTTCAACATTTTTTCTTCAGAAGCTACAGGTTCTCTGGAAGTAAAAATTGGCATAAGCCTATTTAAAACACACTGTTTCTACATCATTAAGCAATTTTAATATTTTTCTAAGCCTAATAGTTTTATTTCTAAAATTATTAACATTTTCAAGAATTTTTTTCAGCCGGACAGCGTTGCATTTTTTTAGCTGGTTATTTAACGACGCTCCATCAACTATTGGGTTATTTTTGGGGATAATTTTCGACAATCACTTAAAATGGAACCATATGTAATAAATTACGTAAAATAATATATTATTTTGTTTTACTGAGGAATTACTTGTCAATAAGTTTTTCACGCACAACATACTTAACTTTATTTCAATCGGTAATTATGTATCAAATTATAGGATGGGGTAGCTTATTTAAATCCAATTTTAATCCGCTTTATTTATTACAGAAGAAAATAATTAAAATATGTCTTCAAAAAGCTGTTGATTTTCCGTCTCCATAATTGTTTTTAGACTTCAATTTTCTTAACATAAGACAAATTTATTATATTACGTTAATAAAATTCATACATAAAAATCGAAATAATTTTGAATTGTATTCTCATAGTTATGAAACAAAAGGTATGAATTCTTTAAGATTGTTTGAACCAAAATGCAACACTGCTACAGTATTTAATGGTAGTAGTAATTTAGGCCTAAGAATATATAACAAATTTATATTTAAATATCCTAATATTGTGAATTCTAATAGTTCTAGTATTAAATTTAAAAAGTTATGTATGGATTTTATAAAAATTGAAAAATTTTATATTTTAATTTATATATTCTTATTGCATAGTAGACATAAGACAAATTGTATTATATACTTCTTAATTTCAATTCAGGAATCCGTCTCTGAGCACGAGTTCTACTCTTTTCAGAGGCGAGCTAAAGTTTTTCTGTATATATATAATATTTTATGTTACAATTATTAGCAAAATAAATAAATAAATTTAGCGTCGATGGCATTGATGATTGCGATGTGGTATTTAGCGAGATGAGGCCGAGGATTCGCCATAGATTACCGAGGATTCGCCATAGATTACCGAGAATTCGCTATATAATACCTGACATTTGCCTTACGACTGGCAAAACCTCGGAAAAACCTAACCAGGTAATCAGCCCAAACGGGAATCGAACTCACGTCCGAGCGCAACTCCGGATCGACAGGCAAGCGCCTCTGTCGACTGAGCTACACCAGTGGCTATTATATATTACTAGAATACTTCAAGTTTGATGTAATTCTTGTTTGAGATATTTTTATAAATTTGTCTACTCCTAGGACGTAGGTCTGCAGTAAAACTCTAATATGTCGTTATTGAAGGATACTCTAGGATTAGAGTCTAGCAACAAGAAAGACTGTTGTACAGTTTGGAATACTGCGGCCCCGATAGAATGTTCTTTTTTCCGACGGGCAAAGTAGGGCTGTAGAGGCGGTAAACAATCCTTCACTCCGACTCCTACATAAAAGCTGAAACTGTGTCAATAATGGTAAACCTACCGGTCTGGTAATTGATACCGTAAGACATCTCATGACCATCACGTCAATCATCAGACTGCTTTTACAGTGTCTTATAATCTATATTAATGGTAGGTATCTAATGATTATTGTAGACTGAAGCAAAGATAGGTTCTCCAAGTATCGAAGTTACAAAATCTTTTTCCCACACCACGTGATTCATCGCGACATTGAAACCCTAAGTGTGAGATAGCCTGAGACACATAAGAAAACGAAAGTATTGTAATAGGATTTTCTTATAAGATTTTACATTGAAGTCGGTGTCCGTGTGTTTGAGAGTAGTTCCCAGTTTAAGCCTTGGCCCAGGTCTATACAGGGTGTTTCCGAGGTGGTGTTACAAACTTTCAGGGATGATGGCGAAGGGCACATGTATCAATATGAGATAAGGAACCCTGATCCGGAAATGACCGAGTCGAAAGTTACAAGCAAAAATAGTTGTGTGGAATTGAAATAATTTTATTTCTCTGTACACCTTGTTTATGTGTAGGCCTATTTATCTCTACATCTTACACAATACGTATTCATCTGACGTTGTTTACGTTGTCTACTTACAGTATTCCATTCAGTGAGCTGTCTGAGAGATGGGGACAGGAAACTACACTAAAGCAATGCAGATAGCGTAATGAGTAACGGACATGGTCGGTCCTGATATGCACGTCTGTAGACAGCAGTGTATGTGTACAAGTTGCAGTGTCCAGTCGATCAGTCCTAGAGAAATGGAGGAGTACACGAGAGCGGATTAAGCAGACCTGATTTTCGAATACGGATGGAGCCAATGGGAACAGTAGACAAGCTCACAGATTGTATCGGGACAAGTACCCACGTAGGAGACATCCGGCCCATACCATTTTTCCAAGACTGTTCAAAAAGTTAAGGAAAGGAGGGCACGTTGTGCCAAATTACAATTCCATTTCCACACAACTATTTTTGCTTAAAACTTTCGATTCAGTCATTTGCGGACCATGGTTCCTTATCTCAAATTGATACATGTGCCCTTCGCCATCATCCCTGAAAGTTTGTAACACCACCTCGGAAACATTCTGTATAACATAACTTATTATGACTATAAAAATATTCTAAATTACTTTGCGTCACTATGGAAACATAGTTCAAATGTTACTTGATTGGACTTCTGTAGTAGTGCGAGATGGAACAGCTGTAGAACACAGATAAGTACAGTATCTTAAAGCCGTTCAGTAAGTTTGCGAGGAAACATTATCAAATGTAAAAAAAGACTGATCCGCGACCCCTTGATCATCACATAGGCCTACATTCTTTTGCACTTCAGTACAATACATTATTACGATTTACCATGAGTTTTTGGTACAAGGATGATCACTTTTCTTGCTGTTATTGAATTATATGAAAGTGCAAGGAAAGGAATGTAATGTTAACTAAAACAAACGAAAACAATAAAATCATATTCTATTCATTTTTTTCCTAAACTGATTGGTGCTCGACACAGAACTGCTACTAATGCTACAGGGTTGTTTCCGATCCCTGATAACGAATTTGAATGACGTCATGTTTGTCAGGAGTCACACGACAGCTGAACTGTAGCGCGAGGTGACAGACCAGTAGTGAGGGAACTTGCCGGAACTTGAAATGTAAAATAACATTTAAATATTAGGAATAGAATACGTTCGGACTTAACCACTTCCCTGATTAACCCGAGTTAACTCGGGTTGCCAATTTGTGTCAAAATTTATTAACCCGAGTTAACTCGTTTGTGTCCCATTTTCGCTGCTAAGGATTATATCCCGAATATATACGTTTCCATTCTTTCATTAACCTTTTCCTCACTAGATGGCTACAGAAGTTAGTGATATTGCTATATCTGGTGGTGTTTTTAATACTTCTTCCTTGCAAGTGGAATTCTATGCTCATATAGCATTCACACACAGTAGTGAGTAAATGCTAGCTAGTTTTGGCGGTTTCTGTTTGTGTTTAGTGTTTTTTGTGCTGTTTTGTGCTAAGATGGATCAAGTTAGTGATTCCGAAACTTTTGATCAGGAATATGTTCCTGTAGAAGATTAGGAAATGAAACATCAGTATCAGAAGACGAAGTTATAGACCAACAAACAAATTCAGATCAGTTGATGTCGCATCTTTTCGACAGTGGTTTGAATAGAAGACATCTGGCACCATTTCTTCTGCGCCTCCGAGGTCCCCATTCCCTGAAATTTTAACATTGTTTCTGATAATGATAATTCTCAATTTTTTTAATTATTCTTTAATAATGACCTCATCAACATTATATTCGAGGAGACGATTCGGCATGCTAATAAGTGTTCACAGAATGCTGAAAATAATTCGTTGCGGCCTACTACAGACTCTGAAATACGTGTACTTTTGGGCATAGTGATACTGCAGAACATTATTCACAAATCTGAAGAACAGATGTACTGGTACAAATATTCAATGACTGCTACACCATTCTTCCCAAAACGCTATCATATAGGAGAGCAGATACTACTGTCCGGAATGCAATGTGCCACTGTGCGTAATACCCTGCTTTCGAGTCTATCACACGACAAGCAACATTTAACGCCTTGATAACAGCACTGGTATTGTACCTCATCAATTAATCCATAAAAAAACATAAGTTGGTAAATAGTTCAGGAGAAAATCAAAGTGGGACAACTACCAGAGCTGGAATCAAGGTGCACGAGATAACTCGGGATAATAATTCAGGTATGAATGTATGTTTATTTCATAGTGATTTTTAGGTATGTAAGAAAATTGGTGATGTACAGTGATTCTGCAATATTAAATGACCTCTTTACGAAAATAAAAAAAATATAACACTTTTTTTCACAAAACTGGTAAAATATACAGTAAGGGAAGAGGTTAATAACTCGGTATTTAATTGTGACAGTAGTATAGAATTTTATTGGAGGGAGACATTTTTGCGTTAACCTCATTCTGATTATGAGTTAAATTAAAACCTTATGAAAACATTTACAGTACTTCCCCGAAATTTCAAGAGATCCATAAACTGTAATTCATACACTCACTTGCAGATGTTTCATCCTCTTCAAGATTCTGCAGCACGACGCGGGATAAACCGGTTCTAATTCTCATTTTGCCCCGAGTTACAGAAAATTGATTAATTTATTGGTATTATAAAAATGTTATTTCAGCCCACTTCTCTCCTCCAAATTGACACCAGCTTGGTGACAGTTACAGTCCAATCCTCTTGTAATTTATGAACTCTCCTCATTTGTTTCTATAAATAGCGTAAGCAATTTCAGAGTTTCTTTACCTCTGCTACCACAAAATGGTTTGAATTAGGACAGGACTCAGAAAGAAAGTGACAATAATTCAATCACAGTTAACGTTCGTTTTCTAGGGAAGTAATTCTTAAAGTTATTACCACTTAACTTAGATTGCACATAATTTCACCACCACTAACATTATTGTCATCAGTTAATCACCACCACCACTAACAACAATAACAACATAAAATATTATGCTTCTTTTACATTATCCGTTTTTATCTTCTAAGAACTAAGATCGAGCATTATACTTTCACAAATAACAGGACTCCGTGATTGTATTGTCAGCATGGCAAGGGGCTACCGCTTGAGACAACGCAAAGACTTAAAAAAGAGACAGGGATTGGAGGAAAACTCTATATTTGCATTGTCGTCTATACAGGAAATAGGATAATGGAATTAGTATAAATAAATACAATTTGCTATAAGATTTAAGTGTGTCTAATGAATTGAATGAAATGAGGTATGAATAATAGTCAATCCTCCAGTAATAATAATAATAATAATAATAATAATAATAATAATAATAATAATAATAATAATAATGATGGTAATGATAATAACAATAATGATACTATATTTCATATTTTCTGCTATCCTCTTTGTTTTCTCATATAATCCATATATCTTAATGTCGTCTATAATCTGATATCTTCTTCTACCCCGAACTCTTCTCCCGTTCACCATTCCTTCCAGTGCATCCTTCAGTAGGCAGTTTCTTCTTAGCCAGTGACCCAACCAATTCCCTTTTCTCTCTCTGATCAGTTTCAGCATCATTCTTTCTTCATCCACTCTTTCCAACACAGCTTCATTTCTTATTCTGTCTGTCCACTTCACACGCTCCATCCTTCTCCATATCCACAGTTCATAGAATTAGTATAAATAAATACAATTTGCTATAAGATTTAAGTGTGTCTAATGAATTGAATGAAATGAGGTATGAATAATAGTCAATCCTCCAGTAATAATAATAATAATAATAATAATAATAATAATAATAATAATGGTAATGATAATAACAATAATGATACTATATTTCATATTTTCTGCTATCCTCTTTGTTTTCTCTTATGATCCATATATCTTAATGTCGTCTATAATCTGATATCTTTTTCTACCCCGAACTCTTCTCCCGTTCACCATTCCTTCCAGTGCATCCTTCAGTAGGCAGTTTCTTCTTAGCCAGTGACCCAACCAATTCCCTTTTCTCTCTCTGATCAGTTTCAGCATCATTCTTTCTTCATCCACTCTTTCCAACACAGCTTCATTTCTTATTCTGTCTGTCCACTTCACACGCTCCATCCTTCTCCATATCCACAGTTCATAGAATTAGTATAAATAAATACAATTTGCTATAAGATTTAAGTGTGTCTAATGAATTGAATGAAATGAGGTATGAATAATAGTCAATCCTCCAGTAATAATAATAATAATAATAATAATATTAATAATAATAATAATAATAATAATGGTAATGATAATAACAACAATGATACTATATTTCATATTTTCTGCTATCCTCTTTGTTTTCTCTTATGATCCATATATCTTAATGTCGTCTATAATCTGATATCTTCTTCTACCCCGAACTCTTCTCCCGTTCACCATTCCTTCCAGTGCATCCTTCAGTAGGCAGTTTCTTCTTAGCCAGTGACCCAACCAATTCCTTTTTCTCTCTCTGATCAGTTTCAGCATCATTCTTTCTTCATCCACTCTTTCCAACACAGCTTCATTTCTTATTCTGTCTGTCCACTTCACACGCTCCATCCTTCTCCATATCCACAGTTCAAATGCTTCAAGTCGCTTCTATTCAATTCGTAGTAATTCCCATGTTTCTGCCCCATACAATAATAATGATAATGGTAATTGTAATTATAAATATGAATATAATAATAATGATAATAATTATAATAATGATGATAATAATACTTACTTACAAATGGCTTTTAAGGAATCCGTACGTTCATTGCCGCCCTCACATAAGCCCGCCATCGGTCCCTATCCTGTGCAATATTAATCCAGTCTCTATCATCATATCCCACCTCCCTCAAATCCATTTTAATATTATCCTCCCATCTACGTCTCAGCCTCCCCAAAGGTTTTTTTCCCTCCGGTCTCCCAACTAACACTCTATATGCATTTCTGGATTCGCCCATACGTGCTACATGCCCTGCCCACCTCAAACGTGTGGGTTTAATGGATGATGATAATAATAATAATAGTATTAATAATAATAATAATAATAATAATAATAATAATAATAATAATAATAATAATGCATTAAGACAGAATGGACTATTAAGAGGACAAGTAAAAAACTATCTTTTAAGCCACAGATTATTAACTAACATAGGGTGCTATATGTAAGCATAATATATGAAAATATTTCGTAATTATTGTTATTTTATCCGTCTGTATTACGTGAGTAATGATAAAATTGTATTCATTCATTCATAGTTTTCTGCCCAAGGGCAGGTCTTTCACTGCAAACCCAGTATTTTCCATTCTTTCCTCCTTTCCGCCTTCCTCTTAGTCTCCGTATATGATCCATATATATTAATGTCTTCTATCATCTGATATCTTCTTCTGTCCCGAACTCTTCTTCCTTTCATCATTCCTTCCAGTGCATCCTTCAGTAGGCGTTTCTTCTTAGCCAGTGGCCCAGTCAATTTTCTTTTCTCTTCCTGATCAGTTTCAGCATTATTCCTTCTTCGTCCTCTTTCTGGCACAGCTTCTTTTCTTATTTTGTCTGTTCATTTCACACGCTCCATTCTTCTCCATATCTACAGTTCAAATGCTTTCGGTCGTTTTTCTTCACTTCATCATAATGTCCATGTTTCTGCCCCATACAATGCCATATCCACACAAAGCACTTCACCAGTCTCTTTTTTAGATCTTTTTCCAAAAGTCCGCAGAAAATTATTTTTCTATTGAAAGATTCCTTTGCCATTGCTTTCCTCCACCTTGACTTCCTGGCAGCAGTTCGTGTTACAGCTTACAGTAGCCTACATCCCAAGTAAAACAGTATTAACTTTTTATTATTGAACGCGGTATTTAAATAGTAACCTCCCCGAAGAATTATAATAAACTTTTACAAGTAGATAATATATGTATATGGACTCCATATGTATGTAAGAACGGACTCTTACAAATTATTTATTTTAACGACCGAATTCGAATAACGTCAGTGTAATTTCCATTCCACCAAATCCTTTTCTTTTCTGATAATCTGGGTTTATATATACGTTACACGTAAAAAATTTACACTCATCTCAAAGAGTGAGAAATAAACCTGCAATCAGCTACCGGGCGGTGTGCAGTAGGAATAGCATATGGAATCATATATCGAGGATGGATGGATGTTAGGCCATCGGGTCGCCGGCGAACCCTGTTCATTCCGTAAGACAGGGGCCCGTCGGCCTATTTTAAGCTGCCCGGGATGAAATATTGTAGCTGATGAACTATAAATTTATTTACATTAAGTAAATAACTTCACTGTGCTAATAATTATATTGTGGGTTATTTTACCCGATTGAAGAGTTTCGATGTAATTTCCATCATCCTCTGAATTCTAGTGAGTTCCCGCAGCATCTTTTGACTTCCAGTTACGTGTTCATGACTGGTACTTTTCTATCGAAAAGGTGTGTATTCAATAATTCAATTGAGTGTTGAGGATGTGTTGTGGGTGTACTTTTGTTTATCTATAATTTTCGTATTCTAGATCTAGGGGATCGAATTTCTTGTTTTCGGTTGAATGTGTAGTTTTTTCATGTCAGTTTCTATGTTGTTGTAGTTGTGGTTGGAGTTTGTGAAGTATTCTGCGTAGGTTGGCATATATAAATTAATACAACAAAAAGAATGTCAAATTTTTCATTAGTAGACTGCATTAAGGGGTTAGGTACAGATTACAGCAGTAAAATTTTGGAAATATTCAACATTTTTTTCCTCCATTACTGTAGCTTTTACAATAATGAAAATTAGTATGTGTAAAACAGTGTCCTTCTGCTATATGAAAAACATATTTTTACGATTTAAAAAAATTATTTACCTTTTTTTTTTAATTTATTTCACTGTGCAATGATGATGTTTTTCGCACATAACTCAAAAACTATCCAGCATTCTGTGATGACATTTTTGTGTGTATTTATGCAAGTCATATCTACAATATGTTGCAAGGTCACTTCTCTAGCTTTGATAGATTGTCTGATTCATTTTAAAAATGGTCAAATATCAGTATTTTCTGTTACACAAAATAAAAAGTATATATTATTTATTAAGGAATGTAGTTGGAAGAGTATGATATTGTAAACATGAGTTTTAGCAATAAAATAAAAGAGAGAGAACATGAAAAAGTTAACAAATTTTTTAGTTATGAGGGAAACGCTTCATCACTGCACAGTGAACTACCAACATTTTGAATTTTGAAAAAAATAAATAAATAAATCGTAAAAATATATATATTTTTTTCATATAGCAGAAGGACAGTATTTTATACATACCAATTTTCATTATTGTACAGGATACAGTAATGGAGGAAGAACATGTTGAATATTTCCAAAAATTGTACTGCTTTAAGCTGTACCTAACCTTTTAAAACAGTTGCCAAATTTTTACTGTGATTTCCAATGCTTTTGTACATTCTTGCATTAATTGTTCTTTAAACATAAGTATGATTCCTATCGAAAATTTACTTTAAAATTTAACAGACATGTTTTCTAATCCGGCCTTTGACCTCTCTTGCATAAGCCAATGCGGCCCGCTCACAAAAAAAAAAAATAGGATAAATTCACAGCGGATTTTTGATAGGATGCCCCACTCCCTTTCTAGCACTTATATCTAATTAAATCCAACTTAAACCCATGGACACCCAGGCCTGCATACCAAGGAACAATTTGTAACCAAGGAAAAAATCCTTTGGTAAAATCGGGAATCGAACCCGAACCCTCGTGGCTAAGAGCCAGCGAGCAGCTACTGTATGTCAAAGTGACCCATAGATGGCATTTACCATAGCCGTGCTTCGACGTTTCTACAGCAGTCAGATGACTGGGGCAGCTCTGCTGAGAGCTGGAAGTTAAGGGTAGCTTGATGCATGCCAGTGAACGTTCAGAATGGACGGTAGCTGGGAGTTCAGGTTGTGATGGCTGTGTGCAAAGTAGGATAATCGATCGCTTCATCTTCAAGACGTTATTTTGACACAAGGTAGGAAAAGGAATTTTTGTACCAAAAAGCAAGTATTTAATTTGTAAACAATTTTTGAAAATGAAAGAAACTAGCCTATAACATTCAGAAATACTGTACTACGAAAATAAGCTTAAGGAAAATTACGGAAATGCTAGTGAAGACGATCCATAAATATTAATCAGACGTTTACAATCAAAGCATAGGCCTAACTGAGGTAAAATAACCATGTCGCTAGGCTAGTTACGATTTAGCGTATTTAATTGCATTGCATGTATTCTGTATCAGAAGATACAAAGTTTTTTATATTTTACCATTTCTTAACTTTACTTTTTTGAAAGTATACAAAATAATGTTATTATTGTAATATTATAGTGCAGTATTTCCAGTGGAAGCAAAAAGTACAACCTTGGTAATTCGTGAATGCCGAACGGAAGGTATCTATTCAATTTTAAAGTACAATTCCGTACTGTAAGAATACTTACGAACGTAAATATTTTATTGTGCAATATTTGAATTGAAAGATCAGTCTAATTTTTGTGATTAAAAAAATAATATTTATAAATATATTTCCGTACTTCAAATTAATAATATTAGCCATTACTCATTATATGAGGGGAAGAAATCTTATATTATGTAATCAACTACTTTGATATTTTATAATAAGCATGTCTTTCAATACTAACTTAGTGTTATTACTAGGGACTGTATTTTGTCCCAAGGTGCAGGTTCATGGACTATATTGACGTGACATCGTATTTGACGCGTGCTGAAGTAGACGTTCTATTCGTGATTCAAAACTAGACCTCATAGATTGTTTACAATGCATTATAATGATAAAAACTGATATTATGATTATGTTTCCTATAATTTAAATTATGTGTTGTTTAATTTAACTTATTTATTTCCACTGTGCAACGTTAAGACCATAAGACCTTCTTTTACACTCAACCAATATGAAAATGTATAGCAAATGTAGATAACAGCAAAACAGAACATTGGAATAATAGTAATAATAATAATAATAATAATAATAACAATAGCACAGTCTAGTATATACAGTCACGAAGCTTGAGTTGTTATGGGTACTAGGAACAATAGACTGTGCCGGTACTATTTCGCATCGTCTGTTATGAGGCGATAGTAGCGATCCTAGTGGTTAGCAACTGTCTATGGATGCATATTCCCTACTTATTGAGCTTCGTGAGTGTATATACTAGACTGTGGTATTAGGTCCTTTCACACCCTGGTGCAGCATAGGGCGTCAATGAGAGGTCTCCATCGGACACGATTGGCAGCAATAGCCTTGACCTCATTCCACACTCTTCCAGTGCTCTCAACCTATTCTCTCACAGATCTCCTCCATGTGCCTCTTGGGCGTCCCACTATTCGGGATCCATGGGGATTCAAATCTAATGCCTGTCTTTCAATAGCCTCCCTTGATTTCCTTAACGAACGTCCTGTCCACCTCCACTTGCGCTTTCTGATTGGTACTTCAATTGGATCTCCATCTGCCAATCTCCATAGATTAATAATAATAATAATAATAATAATAATAATAATGATACACATTGTTTTCTTCACCTGATATAATTAGGAACGTTAAATCCAGACGTTTGAGATGGGCAGGGCATGTAGCACGTATGGGCGAATCCAGAAATGCATATAGACTGTTAGTTGGGAGACCGGAGGGAAAAAGACCTTTGGGGAGGCCGAGACGTAGATGGGAGGATAATATTAAAATGGATTTGAGGGAGGCAGGATATGATGATAGAGACTGGATTAATTTTGCACAGGATAGGGATCGATGGCAGGCTTATGTGAGGGCGACAATGAACCTGCCATTTGTAAGTAGGTAATAATAATAATAATAATAATAATAATAATAATAATAATAATAATAGTAGCCTAATAGTGATAATAATAATAATAATAATAATAATAATAATAATAATAATAATAAAATGTAGATGTCTTTAGTTACATGTAATTTCAAGAATTAAACAATTACAATTTTGTGTTAAATAAGACAATTTGTATCAAAGAAATGATATTTCATAACGAAGAACAATTGGTACAGTACAGTAAGGTCCGAAAGTCTTGTAATCCCTTCCCCCCTTGCTGTGCATCCATTTTGAACATGTCATAGTCGCGGCACAAAATGATGCGGCGCCATGTCCTGTGTGAAATTTTCCGCAGCAAAGGCGGTGTGATTTCCCTGAATGCCTCCCTAACAGCTTGCTTCAAATCTTCAATTATCTGGTATCGATGTTTCGAGACATGCTGCTTAATTATTCCCCAAAGGGAAATCACACCGCCTTTGCTGCGGAAAATTTCACACAGGACATGGCGCCCATCATTTTGTGCCGCGACAATAACGGTGCCCATACTGATGTTCTGGATCACTAAACAAGCTGGAACGTAAAGTATCAACCATTGTCACACATCTGCTATGACATGTTCAATTCAAAATGGATGCACATCAACATACAAAGGGGAGGGGATGACAGGACTTTCGGAACTTACTGTACATTAAAAATGAAAATGATTTTCCACAAAAGTTATATTTGAAGAAAGATCATATTGTAGAGACGAAATGCAGTCTTTTTTACAGTCGGCTTTTGAAAGTAGTCAATGTCTGAAGCCCGTTTATATACTATTTACAAAATAGATAGGCTATAGTATTATGAAATAAAGTACCTTGCTTTACAATACACAACACTGTACATAATAGTGTAAATAATGTTTGATCAACTGATGCGTCATTCTTTATCATAGTGTAGATAGTGAAAATAGCGTATTCTAGTGTACATGCTTTAAATAATATAAATTGTAAATATTGGTGTAGTTGTTAAAGTGGTCTATGTTTTCTTCTGCCCAACTTGACCACACAGGAATCGCTGAGCAGAACGCTTGCTACTGTACATGCACGCAATTTCATCCGCTACAGTAAACTTCAGTAATACTTATTAACCTTGTAGCTTCCTGGGACGAAGTACGGTCCCTAATTATTACCACGTCCGCTACTGGTACCTACCGTTCTCGCATCATGACAGTATTGCTATTGCCAATGGGTAAGACATTTTTGTGGACGAGAACTATAAATTTCTTGGCAATTACATGTTTTAAGTTTCAGAATAAAAATGTTAAACACAAATCCACAAAATGTGGGACAATTCTGCGTTTCGGAGAAGTTTATTGGGACGCCGGGACACAACCTCACAATCAGGGATGAATGCTAGTCACGAAAGTTAGGCTTGCTCTTTTATTCACAGGGGAAGTATGGGAGGATATAATAATTCATAATTAATAAAAATAATCAGACCCACATAAATAATTTATTTTATAATTATGAAATCATTATGAGTCTTGGATCATATTCGCTTATCAGATGTAGAAGTTCGATATAATATAACAAACATAGCCAACAAAACAGTTTATTTAGTTTTTTCGACCCTGCCAACCAATGCATATTGTTGTATTGAGCACATATTCTCTGTAATGTCTGGCTTCTCTTGAATAGTCCTTCGGGAAAATGGATTTAATAACAAGGTTTCAATAACACACAATTCCGAATTCATTGCAATACTTCAAATTAATGTTTAAGAATTAATAGTACATGCAGCAGCCAACACATGTATTCCGCTCATACAATTACATTGCACTCGCAAATCACAGCACATTCCCGCTGTCAATACTGCTCTGTGTAACATTAAATAGTCGTTGGTGTAGCTCTCGGACCAGAGCTTCAAACAACATATAACAGAAGCATGTGCGTCTAGGACGGACCAAGGAGGAAGGGCACTTGCGCGCGCATCATATTCTCGCTATTTCTACGTCTTTCCTGTAGCTCCGAGAAACGAGCAAGCCTTGCGATACTTGCGGTGTGCAACCTGCGGATGGTATTACGCCTATACAGTATTCCAAAAATCAAAATAAATTTTAATATACGTAACGCCATTTTGAGAAATACACATTCTACGAAAATATTGGGCTTGCGCAGCAAGCATAGCATGCCCGGAGAAATCGCCCCTGCTTACAATAAGGGACGATAATATACGATCGCTACTCCTAGTCTGGCTTATGTTAACAAAGGCGGAGGCCGTGGAAGCTGTAACCTCCGAACTCCAAGGATCTCCGCGAATAATTTTGCAGAATAACCCTATTCATAAGAAGAATGCGGCCAGAGCGCTCTCTCATTTCGGACAAGGTCTCGATGACAGGTTCGTGCGTTGTGTCTCGTCGATCTGGGGGTCTCGCTACTGGGAATCGGGGTCAGGTCGTCAGCCATTGATCCTCGGTGTCAATTGGCCACTTCAGATTCACAGCCCCTTAATGTCTGTCGGTTCTCTATCTATAATGGGTCAGCGGACTCCATGAGGCGCTGGACCAGTATCAATATTGCCTAAAATTTATGAGCCCGATTTATATTTAGAATTGGGGTACGACACCCGATTTAGTGGCGATCGGACTGTCGTACAATGAGCGGAGCTTGTGTAATCTTCACAGCCTGCAGGAAAAGTTTGTATCACAAGAGATATGTTCGTATTTTACTTCATGATATCGCCAGATGCTTGCACTTTCTGTTCGCAGACATTTAGATAATTTGATATGATTTTTATTAATCACTGCTAGTATATTATTATTATTATTATTATTATTATTATTATTATTATTTCTTCAATTTTCCCTCGGTTATTTTGGTTTATTTGGTATAGACCAGCCGCGGCGAAAATGCGACTCACGAGCACATTGTGGCTCGCAGTGCTTTTCTCTCGCTTCCTACCTACAACCCCCACCCTCTTACTCACTGGAGTCAAACTCCGTTCTATTTGTATTTGTCTCGGACCTGCGAATGGCGTATCGTCGCAATATCTCTCTCGAAACCATGTACCTCTATAAAAAACGAAAGTTTCAAGTAGGATGGGAGGATGCATTCTTTTGCTTACAATATGATGAAAATATTAAATGTATGATTTGTTCACAAATAGTCTATTACTAGGAAAACGGTTGTATAACATAAAACGGCATTATAAGTTACTACATGTTACTGATGAAACATTAAAAGGTTGTGTTATTATTATTATTATTATTATTATTATTATTATTATTATTATTATTATTATTATTATTATTATTATCATTATCATCTCTGTACGTCGATTCTTTTACAGCAGATGTACGAATAATGCGGTTAGATTTTCAATTTAAACTCACAGATTTACAATGTGACGTTAAATGAAAGCTAGATGTAAGGACATGACAGATATTGAACTTTTCAAATCTTTGGAAAAAAATAAATATTTGAAGCTTCGTTCTTTCGCTTGCTCTGTTGAAGCCATGTTCGCTGTAACTTACGTTCGTGAAAAATTATTTTCAACAATGAAAATAGTAAAAATCAAATTTAGATCACGACTGACAGACAAATACCTTCGTGATAAACTACGATTGGCAGTAAGTGACATAATTCCTGATTTTGAAACTTTGTCGCAGAGACATTCTGAAGACAGTTAATTTTAGGTTGTGATAATGTGTCCTATGTTTTCTTGTTCATTTCTTTCTTCGTTACACGTCCTAAACATTAACTTCCCCTTCGGTTGTCCGCCTCCCTCCATAGGCGCTATGCATGTTGCAGCTTACACAGTGGCTCGGCGCACCATGGCCTTTTCGCCACGGCTGGTATAGACCAACGGTAACCAAAACTCGAGCTCCAGTGATTACATGCGATGTACAGTCTAAAGCAACAATAAACAAAGTACTGCATATCTTATTCCACAGGGCGAAATTGCCCACCAATATCCACGCTTACATGTCGATTTCCCGATCATTCTTCACCAAGTCTGAGAGGTTGTGACTTTCAGGTCTTCTGTACAGTGTAACTATACAAGACCATAAATTGTGATGCATACGTACACAGCATGTTCATCCAGACGGTTTTCAAATTTGGAAACATTCTGTTAATACATAAACTTAATTTATAGCAGATGCTAGATACCTCAGTGACGGAAGAGCTACATTTTTCTTGCAATTCCTTTTTGTGATTTTTCTCTCCATATTTCCCTCGTTCTTTCCCCTTCCCCTCTCCATTGTGGCTATGTTACAATATTATTTCGTTATTACAAATGATCTAGTGTAGCTTCAGAGGCATTACATAACATTTTTCAATTATATTATGAAGTAAGGAGATGGACGAAAGGTACTCGGCATGAAAATCACAACCAGTGGTGGTTCCTGTACAGCTTTGCTGTATCAGTAATGCCACTGCTGTCATCAAGAGCCAGTGAATAATATACGATTTTTCTTGCTTCTTATTTTAACTCTCCTGTTGAATACAAGCAGGAATTTTCTAAATTCTTCTCTCGATACTTGGTCGAGAAATTCGTAGTTTTTCAAAATTAAAAACTTCTTATGGACAAATTATTTAAGCTATTTTAATTATTACTCTTTTCAGAAATTCTGTTCTATTAAAAGGCTTTAGAGCACGAGATATTTCAAATCCCATTAGATAGCTGACTCCCTTACATTTATTTATCTCATCTTCCTCTTCCTGGCTATGATTTAAGACATGTCAATTCCTGGTATTTAACAGTTCGTTGGCACATAATATTGAATCAGTTTTTGTACCCAGTACAATATTATTATTAAATGGATAACTAATAAATAGTTACCCTCATCTAAAGATTAAGAAGATTAAAATTGAGATAAAACCTAATAATTTTATCCTTCTAGGGAGAAGATCTAAAAATATCAATATTTATGCACGTATAGAATTATAGAAACACATAGTTAGTTGTCAGTAATAATAATAATAATAATAATAATAATAATAATAATAATACATTATTCAGCGTGGCAATTAATATTTATATATACTCCTAATTAAACCGTTGAGCAAAATAAACATATTACATTTTGTCCGACAGAACAACAAAAAAGTTCTCCTCATTCTTTACGAAACCACCTCTTACTGCTTGTAGAGACATAATACCGCCACTGCTTGCCTTCAGTACGTGAATGAAACACACAGCAATGTACAGGAAACTCCTCGTACCCGTTTGAATGTTATTACACGATGTAATCACGACACCCGCTTTGGTCACCGCTGGTATAGACCATTCATTATGTCGTGAAATCTACTTCCACGTATGGGGAAGAAGAAAGTGGACTGAGAAGAATTCTTCCCTCACTATGCCTCCACTTGCAGTTACTCCCATCATAAGATTCTTAATCTGAGCAACGACCAGTGTTGCCAGTTATAGGGTAAAATTCCTATCATAGGGATATTTTAACCATGGTAGGAATTGAGGGATTTTTTTTTTTGTAAAATTGGCCAAATTGTAGGGATTTTCTTATCCTTTTGTTAATATTCATAATAATCGCCATGTATTTTAATTAATTTAAATTTTATAATTCTATTAGAATCATAAATACACTTCGACCTGTACATTCATGGGGTCGTCTTTGTGAGTTCAGTTTTTCTTGTGAAGTGCATGTGCTTAAAGCAGTTTCTTAATAGTGGTAAATTTACTGTTATCCATTATGAATTTTTTCGGCGACGGATCAGGTCCATCTACTACCAAGAAGAAAAAGGTATTGAATGGTAAATTAACTGAATTACGTAAAAATGAGAAATCGTGGCGTGACCAGACACTTCGAGATTCCTGGTTATCGGAACCCGATTTTAAAGGCATGTTTTGCAAGATTGAAAACGCCAATAAGGCTAAATGTAAAAAATGTAAACATGAAGTTGTAGCCGAAAAAGTGAACTCTTAAGACATGGTTTGGTGAAACAAGCGCTGAGTTAGTTCTGGTGATTTCAGAAGTGAAAATCGTTGAACCTATAAAGGATTTTTTGTGAAGATACACTTGTTCTTACATGCAAGCCACAATAAAATCCGAAACCATCCACTCTTAACCTGTCATAGATTCGTATATGCAAGGTGTATAAGCGGAGTACGAAGGGAACCATCTCAGCGCTAGTTTAGCCGACTTTTTAACCTCTACGTAATGTTCAGGTTTTCTTGTGAAATCAGGTACATTTGAAAGAAGTGTACTTATACTGCATTCCCATTGTGAACTTTTTATAAACGCGAGTGAGTGAGTGAGTGAGTGAGTGAGTGAGTGAGTGAGTGAGTGAGTGAGTGAGTGAGTGAATGAATAATTGAATAAATGAACATATAAACAAAGAAATAAATAAAAATTAAATAAATATATAGAGTGAGTGAATGAATGAATGAATAAATAAATAAATGTAGAAGAAATAAATGCTTGAATATTTGAATAGATGCATGAATAAATGAATAAATAAATAAACAAAGAAAAGATAAATAAATAAATAACATACACGTTCACATGCAAATATGTGACTCTACAAAATACAATATCGATATGAACATTATATTCTTAGAGGTTTTACCCAACTTTAATTTATTAACAAAAACCGTTGACAGTTACATCTTCATGCATCTCAGATTTATTACCATAAATGCCCGCCTTGCAGGCGTCGACAACGATGAAGTTTTGCTTCTTAACGTCACCACTATTTTTCACATCACAAGGAGGTTCATACAAATCTTGGAGACATGTTTATGATCTCGTAAGACAAAACATAGTATGTCTTACTTAGCTTACGCATTGCATCATGGAATGAAATCTCCTGCTGTGCTGATTTATTAAAAGCAAAACATCTTTGCGCAGGGCTAACGACTTGGGAAATTTCCAAAGAATTTTCCATCATGAAATATGTAACAGCACGTTGGTCTTTAAATGCACAATTCCGGGGTCAAATCTACTCAAGTTGGAAAATTTAAAATTTATATATCTACTCACCATTCGTGAGCTGCCACAAGGGACAAAGAGTACTTAACCATAGAAATGTTTACAAGTTCATGAAAAACCATTGATTTTGTTTTAACAATGAAATTCCTACAAGTACATAACTGCAAATAATTTTTTTTGAGATTAGTGAAAATATACCTATTTTTAGAAAGGTAAGTGTTACAAAAAAGTAAAGAATGCTACTGAACTTAGTTTGATTTCGAATATAAGTGATTCTTCAGGAGAGCAATTGATCCTTTCAATGCAGCTAAGGTTACAATCGGAATAACAGATGTAGGTATTCCAAGCTCTTAAACACATCTTTCATGAAGAGAGTAGCGGTACCTCTTGCTCCAACCAGAAGTCCGATTACTTCAAGCTCTTTTAGCTGGTATTTTTTGAGGTAAAATAGGGAATGGTAGGATTGTAGATATTCTTTTTTTTTCAGTATCCATTTTTTTCATTACAGTATACGAGTATAATTTATGATGATTTTGAATGTTTATTTTCACGTATGTTCATTCCAATGTTATTCCATACACCAGTAGGTCTACTTGCATCAACAATAACAAAATATTTGTTACTGCCAATTGAAATACTGTATAGATGTTTTATTATATCAGTACGGGGATAACTTTTAGTTATAACCAAAGCCACCGTTTCTGGCGTGTAAAATATGTAATGGGAACATTGAGAGCGAGTATCATATCTTTGCCGGAGTCTCTGGGTGTGAAAGCGGACAACTACTGCGATTGGCAGAGTGTCTTGCCTTTGACGCAGTCATTGTTGGGTGGTACCGTTCTCAGCTGCACTGGCAACAAGTGTTCACTGACTGGTTTTTTACTCAAGGGCACGCGCCAGAAACACTGGCACTGGCTCTACCGGTACCACTATGTTCCCATCATCGCAGCCGTTATAACTGGCTCGCGGAATTGGATTTCTCCGCATTCTGTATCACCCCAAATTTATCATGCTGCTGGGTGGGCATCGGTCCCATACACATGCCGGAGAAAATTCTTCCCCCATGTGAACCCAAACAAGTGCTTATTACATGGGACCAAATTCTGTTCGTGGGCATACAGATTAGGTTAGTTGGCCTGACGTCATTATTTGATCGTAGCACAGATACTGTCAGGGAACACTTGTATCTTGTTTGTGCTGCAGTTGACGTTCTATTTATGATTCAAAACTAGACTTTGAAGACTGTTGGAAATGATAAAGATGAATACAACGATTATAATATCTTTCCCACAATTCAAATTATTTATTCGTCCACACCTGTGTAGTAACGGTTAGCGCGTCTGACCGCGAAACCAGGTGGCCCGGGTTCGATTCCCGGTCGGGGCAAGTTACCTGGTTGAGGTTTTTTCCTCAGGGTTTTCCCTCAACCCTATATGAGCAAATGCTGGGTAACTTTCGGTGCTGGACTCCGGACACATTTTACCGGTATTATCACCTTGATCTCAATCAGACGCTAAATAACCAAAGATGTTGATAAAGCGTCGTAAAATAACCTACTTAAAAATTATTTATTCCATTTATTTTTACTGACACTGGCAGAGTTAAGGCCACGGGGCCTTCTCTTTCACTCAACCAGTTTAAAAATACATAGCAAATATAAATAATATCAATACAGAAAACAATGGAATAATAGTAATAACCAGGCTTAGGATCCGAGACAACTTAAGAATGAAGTGAAGTTACAGTGCAACGGAGTACAGATGGAGCGAGGTGCGCGTTGAGTTTTGATTACCTGTGCGTTAGTGTACAATCCGGTTCGTGATTAGAGGTACAGTATTCTTCCGTCTCCCCCTACGAAACGAGGCCATCACAGTATATTTTCAATTCATAGTGAACAGTATGTACATGGTTGTTCCATGTAACGCTTACGCCTTCAACGTCCCCGAGGGACATGAAAACTTGTGAAATATGTATCCTACTTCATTTTCCATCGTCACTAGAAGCAGCACATTGACTAGGGTTACCATCCGTCCAGCAAAAGGAGGACATGTCCTCTTTTTTTAATCATTTTATCCTGTCCGGCAGGTATTAAGCAATTGAAATGTCCGGCATTTCACATTTCAACTAGAATTAATATGAATATTGAATAATGTGCGATATTATGCATAGAGTATCTAAACAAATGGTGAAAACCTATGAAAGAATTTAACTGCTTTTAATGGTTGAAGCTGGAACACATAAAAACATAAAATATGATGACCTATTGACATGCATTGAATTCTTACACTCTAAATATGTTACTATTCATGATTCTATGCTATTTTATCAATTTTATTCTGCAATGTACAAAGATATGCCAATCAAGTTAATTTGGACAAAGATTTAAGTTTAGATAAACAATGGTGCAAATTCAATTCCAATAGTTCTGCGAGCACTGAAACTTTCTCAGAACTCTTAAAAATATGTCAATTCTATTTATTTATCCAAGTCACAATGAAAGTACTGAGAGAGTATTTTCCCTAATGTCTGCTCAATTGACAAAAGAAAGAAATCGCTTGCTAACGGAGACAGTCAGATGTATCATGATGTCAAGGACATGTCCTGTGAACAGTTCCATAGTTATTTGTTACAAGATATAAGGTTGTCTCTTCAGGTTCTTGTGCACAAAGTGGGATCCACCGATAAGTAGGATACACATGTAATACTGATCTAGCAACTAGTGAGAAAACTAAGGTGAGCCATTGTTTTTATCTTTACTTAATTTTGTTCATACCAATTATTAAAAAGTCCTCTTTTTTCAGCAATGTCCTCTTATTTTAGATTCCATGTCCTCCTATAGAATTTCTTCTCATGGTAACCCTAACATTGACGTCGTTGTTTACATTCACAGTATGTCTATCTAGGAACTCCTTAATCAAGTTGGTTGCTAAAGTGTCTCGGATCCTAAGCGGTTCTACTTTCTTTATTGCAACAGGCTTCCACGGATTACACGTAATTATTGGAACAACATTTTGGTAATAACAACGATAATATTAAAAGCAAAATATAGGCGACTTGAGTTTAGTTACATGTAATTCTAAGAGTAAACAATTACAATGTAGTGTTAAGAAATTTGGATCGAAAGAATTATTATCATAATGTATTAAAAATAAATGTTCTTCAAAAGTAATACTTGAAGAAAGATCATATTCTAGAAACGAAAAGCAATCTTTCTGACTATCGGCTTTTGAAAGTAGTCAATGTCTGATAGCTCTTTACACTATGTACACTAAAATACGCTATTTTTACTGTTCCACTATCGTAAGGAATGAAAGCTTATATTGATCAAACATTATTTACACTATTATAGGTCTACACAATTTACAAATTAAGTAGGCTATAGTGTTATGAAATAAAATACCCTGCATTACAATACACAACACTGTACATAAGCTTATTAGTGTAAATATTGTTTGATCAATGTTAATGTTATGTTTTATTTAACGACGCTCACAACTGCAGAGGTATATCAGCGTCGCCGGATGTGCCGGAATTTTGTCCCGCAGGAGTTCTTTTACATGCCAGTAAATCTACTGACATGAGCCTGTCGCATTTAAGCACACTTAAATGCCATCGACCTGGCCAGGGATCGAACCCGCAACCTGTTTGATCAATGTGCGCCTATAGTCTTAATTATAATGTAAAAAGTAAAAATAGCGAATTCTTGTAAATAATGTAAATTGTAAATATTAGTGTAATTGTTAAAGTGGTCCATATTTTGTTCTACTCCACTTGGCGAAACAGGAGTCGCGTGAGCCCTCAGTCAAGCACTTCGCTTGCTAGATGATCGTACATCGTCCAATTATGAACTCCAGTAATACTTAATCTCGTGGCCTCCTGGTAAAAAGTACAGTCCCCACTTATTACGTAACTCTCAAAGCATGACGCTCTAGAACACGATGCTGCAATGCGGAACGATGAAGTATTAGCTTTGATATTAACAAGAATATGGCGATGAGGTAATATGCATGACAAACAAAATTGTACAAAAGATCAGAAAATAGAATGCCATCAGGTTTCGTAGGAAATGAACTTGAATTATAGATAAGGATTTTGGTTATTCAACCGTTGTTTATATTTACATTATTTTATTGTGTGGAATAACAACCTCAAGTGATCGTTGTCCCTGGCTTTTCAACTCTGTAAGTAAAATACCTAGTACCATGCTCCACGCATTCTTTCGTGTCACGAGACATGCCGTACTTTCTGTGTATGTAAATTTGCAATTGAAATGTTAACTGTTTGTATCAGCAACCCGTTAACTCTTATATTTCTTTCATGCCCGGAAGTGCATCAGTTCATTGGAAATTTGCATTTCTTAGGGACTTTGCTAGAAGAGATCTGTAATTCTTGGAGCGCGGTCTACGAGGAAGATATTTGAGTATAAGAATTAATTGAATATTGCAACTGGGGAAAAAATAATGTCGTGACGCATGGAATCTTTTGAAGTTGGAATCGTACTTTTTAAATAATGTTGGAAACGTGTACTTCCGCGAAAATCTCGAAAAATATTTTTTACTTTATCACAATGGCCTTATATATCACACAGTGACAAGATAATAAGTATATGCCTTATTCTAAATTAATCATCTTAATTCTTCATACCGTCCCGTGATCACGATGAGAAAATGGAATATTTGAATTCCCTTATTGATTACTAAACCAACACTCTTATACCACGTGTAAGGTTAAGTCGGGAGCTTGTAATATTTTGCTTTGGTAGGTTGGTTAGTGTTCTCCACAATGACTATTTCTTTGGACAGCCATTTCTGAAAGTAGATGTTTCAACTCAATACAAGATATTTGAAAACTGGCTAGGCCTATGAGACGGTAGCATGCAGGAAGTATACTCTTAAAACTAGTGCGAAAAGTATTTTAACATTGAATTTCAACTGTTTGCGCCGATTGTCAATTGTTTCCCATCAGATGTCACATGGCAGCAATCGCAACCGATCAATAAAACGGTTCAAACAAAAGCATACCTACTTTTAAAAATGACTTTTCTTTTTGTTAAGAAACGTAATTACATAAATTAAATAAATTGCTTCATCAACTATTTTAGTGACAATCATAATTTTCACTGCTGATAACATACTTGTCAGAATTTACAGAAAGCAAATTAGGGTTTGAAATATCATCTAAATGCGTGGGAGTAATATCACAGTCTAGTACATGCAGTCACGAAGCTCAATGCGTAGGGAATATGCATCCAATGACAACTGAACTTTAGTTGCTAGCTATTAGGATCGCTACTATCGCAAAGTCTAGTGTTCCCAGTACTCTCAGTTGCTAACCGCTTGGAGCATTGTATCGCGAGAAATGCAAAAAATCACCCAAACTTCGTGACTGTATGTACTAGACTGTGGTAATATCTTCACTGTACGTACTTGAACACTTTTCTACCTTGCACCATTTCATAAACTTGTTATATGATAAATTGATAATTATATCGCATTACTTCCCTAGTTTTGATTTTGCTGGCAATAATTGCGGTGCTACTTTCTCTGCGGCTTATTCAATTTCTTTCGGTTCACTTTCAGATTTCATTCCGAACAAGTTTTGAAATTCCAGCCATCATGTTTAATAGTACTACTCGTGTTTGTTACAGTAGTTGGAACACCATTACAGCATACTTATCTATTCTAAAACCCATCGAATCATATCCATTCTGCACGGTGGTCGACTCACAACTGCAATACGTATTACGCGTAACATCGCTCTATGTGATAACTAGGGAACGGAATTTGGAGTAGTAAAAGCTAGTATTGGCATCTACATAGTCATTTGTTTACAACCCTTTATACCAAGTCCTCCCCTCCATGACATACTCGCAGATTTCTGCACGTCAACAACAGGTGAACGGGACAGTTGTCGCATAAGAACTTCAACATGCAGGTTTCCAGTTCAGCGTAGTGAAGTGCATGTACAATGCCGAAAGTGAAACCAACTAACAATACAAAATTGAAAGACTATACTTGTAAAAGCTAAGATCGAGTATCAAAATTCAGGAAACAATTCCCTTAATTATCGCTTCCCCCATGTCCAGTTCTTAAGAGATGGGGGTCATGGTTAGAAGCTTGCAATAATTATTATTACGCACATCACCTCCAATCTGTGAAGAAAGTGGTCCAGTCTTTCGACTGCGATTCAAATATGCCAGGAACTGCTAAATGATAGAATAATCAAAAAAGAAATCATGGATATTAAGTCAATTTTTTTTATATTTACCGGATGCCATTATTCGATTAGTACAGTAGGAGTAGAACTAGTTAAGCAAATAAATATTATGAGTACTATTGTAAATAAACTGAGTGCAGTAGAAGGTGAAGTAGGAAAACGTGTTGGTGAAAAAATGAACAGAGTTTTGATTAAAAATGATAGGTACAGTATTCTCAGTCGGATTTCAGATGCACTAACAAACACGTGTCCCAATGACGTCATTCAACATGTGAATTTAATTGACGTATTTTGTTTCAAGTACTCTCCAATTGTCTCTGCAGATGTAGAGCGGAGTTTTTCCATGTTAAAAAATTTCCTTCCTTGCAAAAGAGCAAAGTTGTGTTTAGAAAATTTGAAAATGATATTTACAATTTATTATAACAAGGCACAGCAGGAATAATTGTTTCATCACCAAATCATAGCATTAATTGAAAATGCCATTTCGTTTGGCTCTACATTTTGTTCAGCATTTAATGATACTCTATTAGGCTATGTTGTAAATATTGTAGTATTATATATATATATATATATATATATATATATATATATATATATATTCTAAATACTGTAATGTACGTTGTGTACATATTATCATATTTCATGATATTGTAAATAAAGGTTTTAATTTAGCACGCTCCTGACAGAAAAACACACATATTCAGAGCCGAGTTCCATACGGAAGACAACTATCAGCCATCAATATTTCCCCTGACACGCGAGGACGCAGAGATTGATATTTAATTATGTATATTTGTAATGTTGTTTATTGGTGTTTTGTGCGTTGCCAAGAAAAACACATGTAGTTCAAAGTGAAATACAGATTATGTATGTAGGCCACTATATGTCATTAAACTATTCCATATGTTCATTCTGAAATACGTTTACAGCACGTTGCGTGTAAGTTTGTATGAAGTGAACTGTACTCGTCCATGCTCTGTGACGCAGCTCGCTTGACAGTCACTGATCTACGAATATCTATACTACGTTTCACCATTCTTTATAATACTCCAAATCCCTTTCCCTAGTGATAACCATATCACACTACCGTTTCCGTACAGATGCGACTACATATTCGTATTATGAATGCATGGCACGACGGTTGACTCACAACCTAATTCATATTGCTCTCTGTGCAATCTAGTGTTGCGGCCACATAGTATGAATGCCACACGACATACTACAGTACATCTCGTTGGTCGACTCACAACTGTATTACGCATTACGCGTAACATCGTTCTATGTGATAACCATATCACACTACCATTCCCGTACTGATGCGACTACATACTCGTATTATGAATGCATTGCACGACGGTCGACTCACAACCTAATTCATATTGTTCTCTGTGCAATCTAGTGTTGCGGCCACATAGTATGAATGCCACACGACATACTACAGTACATCTCGTTGGTCGACTCACAACTGTATTACGCATTACGCGTAACATCGTTCTATGTGATAACCATATCATACTACCATTCCCGTACTGATGCGACTACATACTCGTATTATGAATGCATTGCACGACGGTCGACTCACAACCTAATTCATATTGCTCTCTGTGCAATCTAGTGATGCGGCCACATAGTATGAATGCCACATGACATACTACAGTACATCTCGTGATATAATTGCTTTACTTTGAAAAAAAAGTTGCTAGGAGTTAAACTCCAAACCTTCGTATTATAATAAAAAAATACATAGATTGTTACTCTAAAAATAAGACAGAAAAGCTATTTACTCAAAATTGGCTCCGAAAAGTTAAGCGACACTTTCTAGTTCCTGGAATAATATGATCCTAAAAGATTTAACTTCAAAATACGAAAATTCCAAATTCTACACATGTACTTTGCATGTTTTGGGAAAACTGAACACATCTCTGCAAGTAGTGGACTTTCTTATGTGGAGAGACGGGAATGAAGCACGAACTAGATGAAATAATTGGTGTTTTTTTTTTTTTCAAATGCAGCATCTAAAAGAATTTCACTGCATGGTTCAACTACCCGAGTAGGAGTTGAAGCCAGTGGATTTCAATTTTATGCAGACTCATTAACCTGCTCGAGGCCTACTTGCGCTTCACACCCAGAAACCTGTCAGCTGTGACTTCTGGAGACAGCAGTGACAGTGGTGACACCTTTATTTGGAATTGCAGCTCTTGGAGCCGGGAACTAGGCGGACCTGTCTGGAAATCGTTTGTGCCAGAGTGAAATATGTACAATATGAGCTAGGGTTCTAGATAGAGTTTGACAAAGTGCATTACACAATACATTTATTTTACATGATTAGTAAAATAACTGCAACACACAATCATATCTATTCATTAATTTTCCATCTTTTAAAATGATTTACGCGCAAGGCTTCTTTGTATTTGTAAGCAAAGTGAATCATAATTTCAGGGGATTGTTCTTTGACGTATGAGACGCTCAAAGCACCAAGGGAATCAAGTCACAAAAATAAACTTTTCAGAAAATTACACTTATAGTCTTTTATGTATAGTTAATTACCCATTAAAGATGAGTGTGATTTTAAACATCTGCACCATTGCAAAGATTGTGAGGACATGATTCTTTTATGCTCTGAACGTAGCCTCATCTAAGGTATGTACAGACGAAATATCTCCCAATTGACCAAAAGTAGACTTGATTCTCTTATGCTCTGAATGCCCCATACTTCAAACAGAAAAATTTAATACAATTTTGCTCGTTTTTGCTTCCCTTTCGAGATAAGAAAAAATGTTATATGAAACATTTCATAGCGTGTTTTGGGAAAGCCATTAATTTAGTTCCCAATATGCTCAGTCAATTTAAGAGAGCACTGCATTATGATAATAAATGATTAAAAGAATTTTTATTTTGTCCTTTAAATGTGCAGAAAAAATATAACTTTGTAAAATTCCTTTGATGTCTTGGATATACTTGCTTCTTGAGCTATTTTTCTTTCGTCGAAGACTGTTCTAGCTTTACAACCCATCTCATCGCGCCTTTCCTAAATTAAAACGCGATTCATGCACCTTATTTTTATTGAAAATTGAGCCGGTTTCTTTTATTTTCTTCACTAATTTCTGGATTGTTGGATCAGATGGTTGTTGAACGCCAGGATATTTCTATAGAAATAGAATAGGAGCTGTAGCACGAGAATTTTGTACGATTTCTTCGTAATGTAGCTATCATAAATGAAGAACCGCTCTTATAATGTGTTCTCCATTACCACAAACTAAGCTAAACTGCACTGAATGGAAGTCAGCTATATACTAATGTTTAAATCTGAAATCGCTTCGGCCTATGTTATCCATCCATACTGTCAACACAAAACCTTCCCACGTTCGATCCATGGTAAATGTACAGTAGTGGCAAAAAAAACCGGACCGACCCTTGTAGCTGATTTCAGAGTCACACATTCAAATTTTGCTAGTCACAAAACACATCCATCTTGTATAATTAATTGTAACAATGAAATTTATTGCATTTGTTCGATTCTTACTGTCTTTTGTTTCCTTCAGTGCCTCAAACTTACAGACGCAAAAACTTTTAGAGTTTTATTTTCATCTGGCATCAATATTACATTTCTACCTCTATTCGGCAAAGATAACTGCGTATTTTTACATTAAATAGCAGTACATACCTCTGGCTTCACTATACATATTGAAATTACCACATTTTGACACAATACACAGTACACTACTGTACATACGTACTAACTTCGGCAGTCGTGTTTCTTCTGTACAGACCGATTATTTAGACCTGACAGCTCGGCGACGAGAAAGAGGGGAAGTAATAGAAGCAGTGGGGAGAACTCCGGAGTAGAGATAGGAGCGAGCGGTCAGTAAAGAATTGCAGTACAGTTAAGCTGTAGGCTGGAAACACATCGCTTTATCGTACGCGTGGCATCCGATCGCTCTGAATGCAAGAGACTGACTAACCCGACCACCCCTTGGCGTAATGAACTCGCCTGATCCAGGCGCACATTGTTGGCGGCTGTCACGACTAGATAATCGTACTGTAACAGTGAAAGCGAAATCTGTTTCCTGACGAATGCTGTGCTTTTCAAGTTTATTTTTACTATTACGGGACTATTTACATATAAGGCTATTGACTTTGGTTTTGGTAGTGAATTTTGAAAATCGCCTTCTGTGAAAAGTTTGTTCTTATCAGAATATGAAACGAAAAATTCAGTAATATTTTTGACAACTTTCGTCAGTCGTGGTTCTATAGGCGTAAAGCAATTAACTGAAATAAATAAAAAACACTTTTATTCCATTAAGGTCTTGTTATGTGCCTGAAGCGGTGCGAAGCATAGAGAGTCGTGAATGACCTCCCCCAAATCGAGTCAATGTTTTGTAACCCTGATCGGCCTCTCACTCGTGCGTTTCGCAAGAGGGTATCAAGCCAATCGGATGAGTGAATGTGACATTAATGGGATTCGGTCTAACTCACATATTTTCATGTTGTTTCTGTAATGAGGCCGGCCGTCTGTAGTGACCCAGTGCCGCTCCTCCAGTTAACTTCGTTCATTGAAAAGATTTCTGGAGCACTATGATAATGGAGCAATTATATTAATGGGAGCAGCTTCTCTTTTTCATGAAGCATATTACGCGGTCCAAACATGTAAATCATCCTATGTAAGTCTGTTTAACTTTAATAGCATTTATTTCTTTTGTTCTGCTGGACAGCTAGTCTATTGTCCTGGAGTGAACTTGACTCTTGTTCGAGGGATTTTAATATAATGTCTTTCGGAAACAGGTTTTCCTATGTTTTATGATCATCATCAATAGAGACATTCAAAATGTGACATTTCTTATTCTAAACCATTCCTGTTAAGGTATGGGAACAAGGATTTTCACGATTCACGATATTTAGAATGCAATTAACGCCAAAAATTTAATGTTGTTTCGGTAAAATTCTCATTTCATAAAAGAACTTATTTTTTTCATGTTTTTGCACGATTCATGGCACTCTAGTTAAGCAGAATCCATAAACTGTTTTCATATTTCTTGTATCACGTCAGATTTTTCTGCAGTTTTGAAAAGAAAAAAAAACGTCAAAATTGGCTAAATTCATGATTAACTTATATGATTGCTTTTAGGTATTGACGTTTGTTGAATCCGAGCCTCTATTCAGATTTTCTCTATTTTTTTTATTTTATTGGGTTATTTTACGACGCTGTATCAACATCTAGGTTATTTAGCGCGTGAATGAAATGAAGGTGATAATGCCGGTGAAATGAGTTCGGGGTCCAGCACCGAAAGTTACCCAGCATTTGCTGATATTGGGTTGAGGGAAAACCCCAGAAAAAACCTCAACCAGGTGACTTACCCCGACCGGGATTCGAACCCGGGCCACCTGGTTTCGCGGCCAGACGCGCTGACCGTTACTCAACGGGTGTGGACTGATTTTCTCTATCACGCTAAGTTTTTCTGTAATTTTTGGAATTAAGGACGAAAAACTTAAAAATTTAAACAAGAATTTCAAAAACGTAAAATGGGATATATTATTTTTAAAAACATATTTAACGCGAAAATATAACATTCGAAAGTATAAAATTAATTATGAAACCTTAAATTATTTTATATAATAATCAGTATAATACTATATTATTATATTATATAACTAGCTGTACCCGTGCGCTCCACTGCACTTATTAGAAATAAATATAAAGTATTTACATAATTAAAATAGAAAATTGGGTCCAGGGAACATTCGTGTCTGATAGAAGAATAAATCGTTTAATATGCTACTTAATTTAAATTCTATTTAAATAATTAAAATGCTATCATTTTGGTCCAGAGACCACTCATTTGGTGCAAATATAATTCGTTTAACATTTTTCTAAATTAGTCTTGAATGCATCCTTTAATAAATCATTCCAAATTAATAGTGTTGATTGTGTACGAAGATCATTTTTATGTTAACCTTACTGTGCATCTTTCTTTTTGTTAAGTTTATTTTATTCACGCCTAAACATCTGTGGTCATGTTGCATGTTTAGAATGTGTGGGTGTATATCAGTAGGCCGTTTTTACTCTTGTTGAGTTCCTGTTTCTATTGTGTGTTGTAGATGGCTTGTGTTCATGTAATTGATTATAGACTTTGATTAATGTTTTTGGTATTGGTAATTGAGGCGGTGATGAATAATGGCATGTATCTTTCCAATCCGGCATTTGCCTTTATGACTAAGGGAAATCATGAAAAACCTCAGTCAGATTGGTCGGCCACGGGGTTTGAACCTAGGGCCCCCGAATGCGTGTCTCAAATGCTACCGCCCGAGCCAACTCGTTCGGTTGTATATCATTGTTTATGCAAATAAAGAAATGAGCTACCCTACATAAATACTATTTTAAGAAACACAGGAAACGAATATGGGTAAATTATGAGCGCAGAAACGCCATTTCATGACACCTTTTAAAATAACTCAGCTCCAGTAATCTCTATGGTAAAATGAGTGTATAAAATTAGAGTATTTTATGTGGACCAAATAAAGTTGCAATAATCAAGTTATACAAGAGCAATTCCACGTGTAACTGACTGATATTTACAGTACACTTTGACAGCAAAATGTCTGCCTAAATTGTATAATGGGTTGAAATTAGACTGTGTCACCGCAGGATTTTATAGAGGGAAGTGTACACCTAAGATACATATAAAAATAAACGTCTTTAATAGGAAGAGTGTACTATTTATTTACGTCCAAAGTGTGTGTAACAGACTGACATAAATGTCAACTCTCTCTTCGGGTGAACATGGTTCTCCACAGATTTCTCTGAATTGTCATTGCTGATACAATTTTGCAAAATAAAGTTCGGAAAGGAAATTGTAATCTTCAGTTTAAGTTGAAAACGACCTCCAAACCACGATTAGTAATGGAGTTATGGCCGAAAAAGTGATGTGTAACAGACTGACCTCATTCTGTAACTGACTGACATATCTTAATTTTAAAATGAAGTTGCACTTACAGAACTGTAAATAGTACAAAATAATATGAAACTTGATAAATAGTAAATTAACATAACGATTAATTTAAATGAATAATATGTTTTCCAGAATACAAAAATTAGTTTGCTTAACCATGCATCTTAAATGACACAAATTAATGCACATACAAGTATTACATAGGCCTACTTAATAACATATATAGTTCTTTCTCTGTGATTAAATACTGTATATACAAGCCATATGCATTGGTGTTTAATTTTAGGACTATAGGAGTGTCACAGCAACCTTGACAGCGCTTATCACTCTGTATGGCATCAACTCCCCAGCGTAAGACAGTATGTTACGTTATTCAAACGCGTTCCTAATCATCTGGCACTGACCTCCTTATCGATTACGATAAGGTGACGCAGATCACAGTTTATATTTCCCATGCCTATGGCTGTTATGTATTATGTTCATAATAATAGATTAGAATGTTGAGTTGTACTTTTAGATTGAATTTGAACCATTGCAATTAAACACATAGAAGCACTCCACGGCACTCGTTGACTCACTTATTTATTCTAACAAGTATGTACTGCAGGAACACTGTCAATATGTCACTTGTTATCTGAACAAAGTTTAGTTTCTTTTCACACACGGAATCTGTGGACCTTTCGCACTGATTGTTCACAAGACAGTTGTACATATTCTAAAACATAGGGATCTAACACTTTCACGTAATGAACTCCATGAGATGCCGGAATAGGTGCAAGATGTTCAAATCGTTTTTCGAGATACTTTTTTCCTTCGTCTATCTCAATCTGTGCTACCTCCTTAACAATAATTTGGATGTAAGAGTAATGGAACGGAGAAAAATTCTCTCCGGCGCCGGGATTTGAACCCGGGTTTTCAGCTCTACGTACTGATGCTTTATCCACTAAGCCACACCGGATACCACACCGGCGTCGGACAGAATCTTCTCAGATTAAGCTCCAACTCTTGGGTTCCCTCTAGTGGCCGCCCTCTGCACTACGCCATAGATGTCTATGAACGTAGGACCGAAGTCCACACATGTGCTGAGGTGCACTCGTTATGAGTGACTAGTTGGCCGGGATCCGACGGAATAAGCGCCGTCTTAAATCACGAAGTTCAAATCCCGGCGCCGGAGAGAATTTGTCTCCGTTCCATTACTCTTACATCGTATGATGACGCAGAATATCTGCATGGAAATATCGTATGTACTTCGGTACATTAAAATAATATATATATATATATATATATATATATATATATATATATATATATATAATTTGGATGTTTTTATTGCTCACAACGTTACAAAATTCTGTAGCGATTTGTATCTTCTTCCCCGATTTCGCAGGCATCCATGCCATCCTTTTTACTTGGCCTCCAATCACATCCACGGCCCCTTTGCCATGATGTGACTGAAAGAAGTTCCATTCTATGTTAAATCCAAATATGCGAGCAAGCAATGTCACATTGCTCAATGTTTACTTCTGTTTAAAATGACTCGCTGCTTTATCTGAAAATATTTTTACCACCTCAATGTTCGGAAGAATTGCCGAAAACACTTTTCGTAGACAAACATTCACTGCATAGCCTATTTGTCATGTGCTACATAATCTGACACTAATGCAGAGGATTTCTTCTGAACTTCCCTGTCACCTTCCTGTTTAAACCAGGCAACAGCAGTAAATATTGAGACCTGCTTATTGCTCCAATGAGCTGTCTGAATCTCATTTTGCTTTTTTCAGGTATAATTACTGCACACTTATCACCAGTTCACGTATAACTTCACCAAGGCCTTCCAAGTAACTAAGTACGCTGTGAGAATGAACAGCATAACAGCTGAGAGAGCGACATGTCAGTCACTCACAATGCCGTAGAGGAAAACGAAATCACTTTAGAAGAAAATGTTCTAATACTTTTTTATTGGTCATGTAGTAATAACGTAGAATACCAAAGGAAATTTTAATCTGTCAATTATTGTGCTGTATGGAAGAGTTTTTGTATGTTTCTTGTGACGGACTGACCGTAACTTACAGTAGAAATAATTATAATGATTTTAAGTTATTTAGGATCTTAGGATACTTCAACTAATTACATATTTACTTCAAGGAAAGACCAAAATATAGTATACAAAAAAGACGGCTCGAAATAAAACAAATTTACGTGTCCAAATTGTGACACGAAACATAAGTATCTATACCTGTTTTTTAAGCGTTTGAAATATGACAAGATCTGCAGCAAGTTATAGACTAAAAGAATGAGTATTTTAAACATTATCTTACGAAATAAGGCGATTTAAAGTATAAAGAAACATATTTCTTCAACAAAAATACTCCTACATCAATTTCAAGAAATTCACCTCAGTATGACATTTTCGTGGAATTGCTCACAATATTTCGACAGAATATCAAGTTGTCTGTACGTACAGATTTCTTTTCATCTTACCTCAGTCCTCATTTGTAGCATTACATCCATCTAGAGAAACTACAAATTTCAAATAGTGAAGGTTAATTAGCTTCTGAGATTACTTCATACAAACACACAAAATATTCTCTGTATATTAATATTGATAAACGTCAAGGCCGCCTTAAATAGATGGAGTCATTTGTTTTGATTTCATTGTAGCCATCGTCGTCGTTCCTGCAATAACTCCTATGTCACATATCAATTTTCAGATTTTTGCTCTATTAAATAACTTAGTGATGCAGCAAATAATACAGTCTATTATATATAACTCAATTATATTTCTTTCTTTCGAAAATGTAAGAATTCACGATCTCCTATGCACTACTGCCATAGAATGAAAAAATTTGTTTTTCTTCCTACTAAAAAATTTAATATTTTTCACATAGAAGTTACGGAACAACGACACCATAATCAGAGGCGGCGGTGGAAATGTATTGTATTGTTATTTTAAAACTCTTGTATATCCTTAAATATCAGTCCTATCAAAATTATGCTTGGGATAAACCTTATCGGAAATCATTTTTAAAGAAACTTTTGTTATGTAACATTTTTCACAAAAATCAATAATAAGCGAGATATTTCGGTTTATTTAATTCAGGCCCACTTATAACCCCCCCCCTTTAAATAAAGTATTTTGAATGTCATATAGCCTAAAATCTAAGTTACAACGAACTTAATTTATATTTCAATTTTCACCGAAATCCGTTCAGCCATTATCGCGTGAAGATGACTGGATGTTTGTTACAAACATCCAGACAGACAGACTTAAATATCAGTCCTATTAAAATTTTGTCTTGGATAAAATTTATTCGAAATCATTTTTAAAGAAAATTTTGTTATGTAACATTTTTCACAAAAATCAATAATAAGCGAGATATTTCGGTTTATTTAATTCAGGCCCCCTTATAACCCCCCCCCCTTTTAAATAAAGTATTTTGATTGCCATATAGCCTAAAATCTAAGTTACAACAAACTTAATTTATGTTCCAATTTTCATCGAAATCCGTTCAGCCATTATCGCGTGAAAAGGTAACAAACATCCAGACAGACAGACAGACATAGAAACAAAAATTTCAAAAAAGCGATTTTCGGTTTCAGGATGATTAATTATACATGTTAACACCAATTATTTTTGGAAAATCGAAAATTACCAGAAAAATTTCGTTTACAGATTTATTATTAGTATAGATTAATCCTTAAATTGACAAAGTATCCTATAGGATACAACAGGTTAGTAGGGTATATGCTATAATTTTAATCTATACTAATAATAAATCTGTAGCCGAAATTTTTCTGGTAATTTTCGATTTTCCAAAAATAATTGGTCCTAACATATATAAACCCCTGAAACCGAAAATCGCTTTTTTGAAATTTTTGTTTGTATGTCTATCTGTCTGTATGTTTGTTACCTTTTCACGCGATAATGGCTGAACCGATTTATATGAAAATTGGAATATAAATTAAGTTCGTTGTAACTTAGAATTTAGGCTATATGGCATTCAAAATATTTTATTTAAAAGTGGGCTTGAATTAAATAAATCGAAATATCTCCCTTATTATTAATTTTCGCGAAAAATATTACATAACAAAAGTGTTTTTGAACATAATTTCCGATAAGTTTTATTCTATGCAAAATTTTGATAGGACTGATATTTAATGAGATAAATGACTTTCAAAATTACAATTACAACGCCATCTAAGGCGATGTAATGAAATAAAAAACAAATGACTTCATCTATAAGGGGCCTTGGACAACAACAATCGAAAGCTATAAAACATAGCCTACAGACAATGTTTCTGTGTTTCTATGAAGTAATATCGGAAGCTAAATTAACCGATTTGTATAATTAATTATTATTTCACCTTAGGAAAGTGTAGTTTCTCTAGATGGACATAATGCTATAATGTTATTACAGTAACTTCTGAGTGAATCGAGGACAGGTAAGATTAAAATAGTTTCTTATGCACAGAAAATTTGATAGCTATTCTGTACATTCATTTCCTGTATTTCCTAAAATAATTTTTATGACCAAATGAGTGGTCTCTGGATCAAAATGATCGCATTTTAATTTTTTTAATACAATTTAAATTAAGTAACATAATAAACGATTTATCCTTCTATCAAACACGAATGTTCCCTGGATCAAATGTCCTATTTTAATTATGCAATTACTTCATATTTATTTCTAACGGGTGCAGCGGAGCGCACGGGTACGGCTAGTAGAACAATAGAAAAAAATTGGCAGGAAAATTAAAATATCACAATGCTATAATATTGTACAACATGTAAAATATGGACATTGCGATAGTTGTTTTCTTTACAGTCCGCCACGGTTTAATAAATGAAGTTTAACCAATTTAAGGGTTATTATTTTTTTTTCCACAGTAAATCCATATACCTTGTTTTTTTTCCTAGGAGGCCATGCCTGATGTTGGATCTCATTGTGTGTTGTTCTGACATATTTATTGATTTTTTATAGTATTATTGCATTATTAGAGACTTATAATAGTGTTTTAATGTGAATTGGTGATTGATACATCTTTAGAAATGTTAGTAAGGCATGATTATATGTGTGACTTGCATAATCTTAATCAGAAAAATTTGTTCTGATCTGAAGAAGAGTTTGTTTACTTCACTGCATAGTTACTAAGAGGAATACAAGGGATTTCTTTTCCTGGATGATGACTGATTCTGTTAATTCTCAGGTGCTCCAAAACGAGTCTAAACAGCAGTGTACATTATGTGGTAAATATTACAAATCTGTTAAAATTCACATAAGTAAGGCACACCCTCCTGAACACAGACAATCTATAACTGCCAAATATTCAGATTCCAGTATTACCAATTTATCTGCTATTGATATTCTAAATCCAGATGCGTGTTCTTCGAACAAGGCTCAAAATCAATCTACCACAACTAGTAGTAATAATAATATTACGCCTACAAACTCATCCTTATCTCCTTTGCAAAAATGGGAAGATAAATTACAGCACATTATAACTAATAATTTATATCAAGATCTTGATCAAGTTACTTCTGAAGCTTTCCAATTCATTGTTGAATCAATTTCTTCCTTTCCTGGACCTCAACACCCAGCTGTCAAATATTTTAATCTTCGTCGTAAAGGGAAACTTAACAAACGATACACCTATACTGAAACTTCCAACCCGCAAAAGCGGAATAAAAGACAAAAAGATAAAAACAGAGAAAGATACTCTTACGATTTAGCGCAATATAATTTCTACAATAACCGAAAGAAGGTAGTACGACAAATAATGAACATTGAAAAACAACGGTTTTGTTCCCTTTCTAAAGATATAGTTGAAAATCATTTTACTGACATATTTGGCCATTCCAATAATATGACTTCGATTAACCTTCTCCCTTCTTGTGATACATCCGAATTTTCTGATTCTATAATGATTATTGAAAAAGAAATGAATATAGCACTCACCAAAATGAAGATTGACACAGCTCCAGGACCTGATCGAATTACTGTCCGAGTTCTTAAACATCTCAAGTCAGCGAAATTTCTGTCACTGCTAGGATCAGCCATGCTTCACTTCGGAGTTGTACCTGCTCCCCTTCGGAAGGCAAGAACTATCCTGATCTACAAAGGAGGTGACCACAGTGATTTGAAAAACTGGCGGCCTATTACGATCTTCTCGGTAGCAGAAAGTAACCTTTCTACCCTTGGTTTGGCTATTAACCCTAGCAAGTGCAATTTAATAGCGATTAAAAGTGGTGTCCTATCCCAGTTTAATGTCATGTCCGCTAATGGTTCGCTCATTCAATCCATTTCTAATCTTAATGACCGCATTAAATACCTTGGTATTAATTTTAATGATGAAATCGTTTTTGATAAATGTGCAGTTTTTACCACATTCAGTAAAAATATCTCTAAACTCTGTCTCTCCCCTTTATTAAAACCTGATCAGAAGGTAACGATTATGAATCAATGTCCCTTACTCTACCAAATCAAAACCAAATTTCTTAATGATTTAGATAAAGTTACCAGAGGAGCATGCAAAGAGCTTATTGGTCTTCCTCATGACTGCCCAGACGGAATGCTTCACTCCCCTAAAAAATATCGTGGTCTTTCGTTAATGAAAGCATCCTGGGAAGCTTATGTGCAACACATAAATATCTGTAATACTCTTCTTCGTGTTGATGACTCCCATCTCCACAATGTTAGGGACCTTGTAAGTGAAAAAGTTTCTGCTCTGTCAAAATTGAATATCACAGCTATTGATGCTATCAACTGGTCAGGTCGTAAAATTCGTAAACACTTAAGAAATGACGCATTCCAAACTTGGACAAACCATACCTTGCGTGGTAAAGGGGTTATTGTTTATAGTGATCTCCCCAATGCTAACTCATGGGTAAGCAATCGAAAGGGCCTATCTTCCTCAGAATGGACCAATACTTCAAAAATGTCAAGCAATATTTCGGCGGTTCTCGCAATACCGGGCAGAACTCTAAGCACAACCCGCTGCCGTCATCCAGACTGTAGCGAGCTTGAAACACATGGACACGTGCTTGGACAATGCCCCAAAGGTTAGCTGCTGATCAATGCTAGACATCATCGTGTACGACATGCTTTGGCGATATCGTTAAAAACTTTAAATTGGAAGATTCATGAGGAAGTACATTGTGTATCATCAGATGGTTCTTTTAGACGGGCAGACATTATTGCTATCAACGGACGCTTAAAACGGGCTCTTGTTCTTGACCCTACTATCCGTTTGGAAAGAAACCTAAATCAGGCCACCGAAGTTGATATTGAGAAGAAGTCCATATATGAACCTTGTCTGCCGTATCTTTCTCAAGAGTACAACGTCCCTCTTAAACAATGGTCTGTCATTGGTTTGCTGTTTGGCAGTAGAGGTTCAATCACAAAATTCACATGGAATTATCTTAAGGAACTTCACATTCCTTTTGATTATGTAATATCTATTCTTATAAATATTATCAAGGATTCTCTTCAAATATTACATCATCATCATCTCTATTTCAATTAATCAACTTATATTTGCCTTCAACAATTAACTTTCTTTTTTCTTTAATGTATCACATCACATTATTGTACATGTTTATTGTATTCAGGACCCTTGTGGTCACTCAAAATTCTTTGAGCTGATGTCTATAATTTAGAAATTTATTATTACTTTGCACATTTTTTAATAAACACTTTTCATAATTTACATTAAATGAGAAAGATCTCATCCATGGAAATAAAGTTAGGAAATGATCCCATGATGGAGGTAGCATTCCCTTGCTGAACCGCAATTCCAATGCGTTGACGAAGAAAATTGATACATCTAGGGTCGCCGGTACAGGATAGTAGGCGTGTACCAGTTTGGGTCAGTAGATCTTTAGCGTCTCTACACCACGGACCAAAGGTTAATTGATATACAAGTAATTTTATTGTACCATTTAAGAGATTTCTTTTCACAAAATAAACACAAATTTTAGGCTTATACCTACCAGTTTCAAGGAATGACATACGAATAGGCCTAAATGTAGAAATAAAGTGATTTTTTTTCAAGTTTCCTAGCAATATTAAACAAAAAAAAATGAAATTTAGGGATACTTTGTTCATAATTTTTAATTTATGTTGTTTTACAACATTTTAGTGATTCCATTATGTCTAAAGTACGGGCTTTAAGATAATACTGTAATAATAATAATAATAATAATAATAATAATAATAATAATAATAATAATAATAACAATAATAATAATAATAATAATAACATAATTTATCTAAAGATATATACTAATTTCAGTATTTAGAAAGAAAAGTCTGTTTTAGAAAATTTGACGTTATGAAACGAAACTACATAAGCTTTGTAACTATCCATAGTGGGAAATTGAAAAATATAAACAGTTTCTCTGTAGCAAAATGGTTGCATAGCCTACAAGTGTTATATGAATGAGTAGAGAAAGACAGTGGATTTCTCTACGATCTTCTATACGGAGCCATTACAACATTTCGACGAATTGTGTTACATGATGAGCCCGGCTAATATTGTATATACGTATTATAAAGGTAATCTCTGAAGACACTTCATACTGAACTGATAATAATAGGTGTAGAGGTTTTTATTTTTATTTTGAGTAAGATGTGTTGAGAGATCATTTAGGTATAATTTTTAGGGCCTATTTTTAATTTGTAATAGCTTATTCATAGTTTCATTGAGCTTATTTTAGACATCTAAAATATAATTTTAAAGCCTTAAAAATTCGAAGTCTAGTAATGAGCAAATAACTTAACCCCCTTTTTTTTCTTCGGAGGAGAGTCCCTAGGCAAGTACCGCAGCCATAAGGCTTATTACGTATCCTTTTTTTTACTGGGATGATTTTTTTGAAGTCCTTAGGATCGCTTATCAAGCACGTGATTCATTGTGTGGTGCCATCTTATCAGCCACAGGTTTGACGGAGTCCGTGTGAACAGGAACGGCCCTCCGTCTCCTGTGGTGTTCCTCTGCAGCCTCCTCAGATCGATAGCATCCTTTCGCAATTCACGTGGACGAATCTGCTGCACCCTTAACCAGAGAGAGACGCCGTCGAGTCCACGACTGACCAAGGCACCATCTATCCGAGGGAGCTACACTCCTTAGATCTAACCGCAGACCGCTTATTGAAGCCCCTGCGATTTCTCTGGATATGTGCAGCTCCCGCAGACAGATGCCATCTGTAGTGGATCCTAGAACCACGTCCGCCATATCCTCCTGGTCGACCTGTAACTATTGAAGATGATTAATGGAATGATACTAATGAAGACGAAATAAGTCCGAGGTCAACGCCGAAAGTTACCCAGCAATTCTGCTTCAAGTGGTTGAGGAAAATCTCGGAAAAAAATCCCAACCAGATAACTTTTCCCCGGCCAGGATTTGAACGCGGGCCCGCTCGTTTCATAGTCAGGAAGGCTAATCGTTACTCGGTGTTCAACTTAACTCAACCCTTACAACAATAATACAGAGCTTCTATAAAAGACCTTTCCGGTTTCGAACACATGTAATTTACGTTCTATGAATCTGAGGTGCATGAAAATAGCACCAATAGAAACAGAAACTCAAAAAGTTTAGTTCCTTACCTTAAAGATGTTCACTGTGCCCCCCTTGGTAACACGGAACACACCAAGCCTATGGTCAAGTTACACGTAGGTACGTGGATTTTCCGACCCCGAGATTCTGAGATTATGTTCGTTCATCTTACAAGAAAGAAGAAAAGTAGCTTCGTGAGATAACACCACGTAACGAATAAATTCATCATCGTTTTCAATTGAAGTCTGCATGCTTATGCAGAAATTTCTTTTGTAGCACTTCGTCCTCTGGTTTTAGGGATTGCAGCAACTGTAGTCGGTACGGATGAAATCACAACCGCTTGTAAAGAATCTTGCCTTAAAATCAGTGTACCATTTACGGATTGCAAGCCCACTAGGTGGATCTGCACCAAACTTTGTTCTGTAATGCCGTTGCACATTAATAACCGACTGGTTTACACGAAAATCAAATTTTTCTGTCCTCTATAGCAGACATTTCACCTCAACAATGAACAAATTTGTTTATAATCATGAGTTATTATGAGGAAGCGTTACCAACTAAGAAGACGATCTTTTTTTTTTCTATTTTTTTTTTACATTTATTTATTTATTGTCGCTTTAACTTATAACAAAAGTCATATCGCGACACGAATTAATTTTAACAATAACATAACATTTAGCAAGTTACAATAAACATTACACAATTTTATCAAACAATCCAGTTAACTTGAAAAACTTTATGACACTATTGCAGTAAGAAGGTTCACCAAGAGATTTTGCTATATCGTTGGGGATTTTTAGTTGTTGTCGTAACTGATTATATTGAGGACAGTCCTAGATGATGTGCTTCACAGAAAGAGTTTCAGTGCAAGTGTTACAAACTGGAGGAGGTTTCTTCTTTAATAAATAACCATGTGTGAGTTTGGTATGTCCAATACGTAGTCGGTTGATGAAAACTTGATTCCTGCGTTACAACTAAACTTTTTGAATTTCTCTTTTCATTGGTGCTATTTTCATGCACCTCAGATACATAGAACATAAATTACATATGTTCGAAACCGGAAAAGTCTTTTGTAGGAGCCGTGTATTGCAGATCATCATTAACACTAATTACGTATGTATAGGGTGACCAGATTCACATCGATAGAAATACACAACGCTTCAAAAAGGAGGACATTGTTCGAAAACAGAGGACAGAAAATATGTACTTAGATTTAGGCTTAGGCCAATATTATACTATAAATTACGCCAATATCTATGTTCTTACAAAATATTTACAGTACAGATTTAGGCTTGTATCATACTTAAAAGTATGTCAATATTACAAAATATATATATATATATATATATATATATATATATATATGATAAAACTTAATAATAATGCTTTCACAGTTAGCTACATATGAAAGTCAAGGGAAATGTAATTATTAAAGAGGACAGAAAATATCTACCCTATTTAGATTTAGGCTTTGGCCTATATTATACTTAAAATTATGTCAGTATCTATTTTACTACAGTATACTTATAATAAAAATTAATAATATAATAGTACATTATGCAACGAGCCTATAATGATAGTAATTAAGAAGCGAGTATGGATGTTTATGAAACGAGCGCAGGTGTATAATTACTATATTTCGGCATGATCGAGCATAAAATAATTTTACAATTAACTACATATGAAAGCCAAAGTAATTATAATTATTATCAAAATATATAAAAAGACCGCGGCCGCGGTGGCTCAGTCAGTTAAGGCGCTTGCCTGCCGGTCTGAAGTTGCGCTCGGACGCGGATTCAGTCCTCGCTTGGGCTGATTACCTGGTTGGGTTTTTCCGAGGTTTTCCCCAACTGTAAGGCGAATGCCAGGTAATCTATGGCGAATCCTCGACCTCATCGTCGACCTGGTTGGCGAGTTGGTATAGCGCTGGCCGTCTATGCCCAAGGTTGCGGGTTCGATCCCGGGCCAGGTCGATGGCATTTAAGTGTGTTTAAATGCGACAGACTCATGTCAGCAGATTTACTGGTATGTAAAAGAACTCCTGCGGGACAAAATTCCGGCACACCGGCGACGCTGATATAACCTCTGCAGTTGCGAGCGTCGTTAAATAAAACATAACATTAACATCGACCTCATCTCACCAAATACCATCTCGCTATCACCAATCTCATCGACGCTAAATAACCTAGTAGTTGATACAGCGTCGTTAAATAACCAACTAAAATATAAAATATGAAAAGACCGCACAAAATATGAATTTAATATTACTTTGTATGCAAAGAAAATTATTATCGTTGGTATAGATCTCGCAAGCAGGGAGTACCGATGGAAGGAATGCGAATCAAACAATGCGATAAGGAAGAGTGGGCGACAGGAAAGGTCACGAGATAACTTGAATGATATTCAAGAGTACAGTCGGGAGAGAAATGACATCGATAAAATCAGTCTTGCGTTGTGATAGTTACATTACGACTTCAGTTTGTTCCATTGCATGTAAATACGTGTCTTGTATCGCATGGTATTATTATTTAATTCGAAAGCATATGTTGCGCGTTTAATTAGCTTCCATTTTTTCTCTTGCTACGTTCTTTATTTCCACAGCGATGTCCTCATTTGTTCATCTTCTTGGAAGAGACAGTACTTCCATCGACTCGTACCTCTCGCCCCCTTGGCGTGCCTACATACACACGTCAAAACAGACAGCAACGCCACCATAGCTTTTCGGTAATCGTTCCTTGCGCGAGGTATAAAGAGTATATTCTGTCAGTGCTGCTGCCACCTAGAGGAAAATTACTTGAAAAAAAGGCGTCAAATCAGATAATTTCTTTGGGGTCACCATACTTCTGCTCAAGCTCTTTTCATATTACAAAAGAAAGCTTTAAGATTAATTTATGTAGTACCAAATACGACTCATTGTAAACCTCTTTTTATAAGGTCACAAATCTTGACATTGCCGCCTATGTATGTATTGGCCTGTCTTCTTTACATTCGGAATAACATTAATAATTACATAGCATGTACTTCTGTTCATAAATATTCTACTAGAAATAATACAAATTTATATATTGACAAATGTAAATACAGTATTACTCAAAACAGTTTTCTATTCTTTGCTTTTAAATTATTTAATAGTCTACCTGTTGATATAAGGAATCTTCCATTCCGAGTGTTTAGGACACGAATTAGGATTATATTATTGGCAAATCCATTGTATGATGTCGAAGAGTTTTTTTATATATTGACAAATGTAAATACAGTATTACTCAAAACAGTTTTCTATTCTTTGCTTTTAAATTATTTAATAGTCTACCTGTTGATATAAGGAATCTTCCATTCCGAGTGTTTAGGACACGAATTAGGATTATATTATTGGCAAATCCATTGTATGATGTCGATGAGTTTTTTTATATATTGACAAATGTAAATACAGTATTACTCAAAACAGTTTTCTATTCTTTGCTTTTAAATTATTTAATAGTCTACCTGTTGATATAAGGAATCTTCCATTCCGAGTGTTTAGGACACGAATTAGGATTATATTATTGGCAAATCCATTGTATGATGTCGAAGAGTTTTTTTTATATATTGACAAATGTAAATACAGTATTACTCAAAACAGTTTTCTATTCTTTGCTTTTAAATTATTTAATAGTCTACCTGTTGATATAAGGAATCTTCCATTCCGAGTGTTTAGGACACGAATTAGGATTATATTATTGGCAAATCCATTGTATGATGTCGATGAGTTTTTTTATATATTGACAAATGTAAATACAGTATTACTCAAAACAGTTTTCTATTCTTTGCTTTTAAATTATTTAATAGTCTACCTGTTGATATAAGGAATCTTCCATTCTGAGTGTTTAGGACACGAATTAGGATTATATTATTGGCAAATCCATTGTATGATGTCGATGAGTTTTTTAATATTCATGTATCTTAATTTGTATCCATTGTATGATATCACGTATTTTAAATTGTATATGACGATGCCATACATGTTCCACATGTTTTTGCGAAATTATCTATCTATCTATCTATCTATCTATCTATCTATCTATCTATCTATCTATCTATCTATCTATCTATCTATCTATCTATCTATCTATCTGTCTGTCTGTCTGTCTGTCTGTCTGTCTGTCTGTCTGTCTGTCTGTCTGTCTGTCTGTCTGTCTGTCTGTCTGTCTGTCTGTCTGTCTGTCTGTCTGTCTATCTATCTATCTATCTATCTATCTATCTATCTATCTGATGTACAAGTTACGAAAAGGAGAACATTTCTTGATTTTTTAAAATCCGCCCGGACCCCGGACAAAGACCTAGAAAGGAGGACATGTCCAGACAAAATAGGACGTCTGGTGGCCCTACGAATGTATTATTTAGAACATTTTGAGAAGGGGGGCTCCCCTTCATCTCCTCTTGGAGTCCAATAACGCGTTGATTTGTCCGTGGCGGCCACAGGTTGTCGATCCCTGAGTTATTAAGCAGACGGGCAAGTTGAAGGCCGTGATATTCAATATTTTCCTAGAATCGTTCTGATCGCCGAAGTCGGGCCTGGTGTCACTGACCAGTGATTTTTTCACTTGTCTGGAGACGTGTCAGTAATTTTGTGGGAAGTCTCCGCCCCCGGAGGCTCCCTCCGCGGGGCCTACACACACACACGTGTGGCGCTGCGCCCCCCGGCTAGCTCTCTTTCAATTATCATGTTCAGGCCGGCCTGATAACCCGGGTCAACGAACCCCGACAGTGCGTCCGAAAGCGAAAACCTATCTGACACGAGCCCAGTTACGTAATCGAGCGAAACGTTTACCTCTGTCCCGGAGAGATGAATTATGTATAAACATCTTTCATATTTACTGTTGAATTGCGCGCGTGTTCTTTGTCGGCGAGCAACCTTCTTTCGGGTCATGGATTCTGTACAAAGCTCGACCGGTTTGCTATAAGCCAACTGTTGGCAAATACTGTTTATTACAGTTTACTAGTAAAATGGCCCCTGACCTTGATCATGAAGAGATGCCGCATTGGCAGTCTCTCTCGTCTCTGACTGGCAGATTCACAGAGAACCAACTAAGCATTAATGGGATATGTTTTCTTCAAATGCTCCAATTTCCCATTTCTGTAAGCCTGTAAAGTCTGCGCACGCATTTGTGAAACGTACAGAAGGGTAGAGATTTGTGGCAGAGTTATAGGAAATGTTCTTGAGAAAGCGTCGATGGGTAGTTTTCATTCAAATACTTGGATACCCGATTTCTTAGTCGTGTATAGGCTAGTATGCAGGAAGTTACAGATCTCTAGATTTTATTTTTGAAGATTCAGCGACTTCTGAAATATCGTAACAGAATTTGTACGTAATAATTTGTATTTGAATAAGTAGAAAATCGCGAAAAAGATTAAACTTAATATATGATGATGAAATATGCTTGGAGCGGAGAAAAATTCTCTCCGGCACCGGGACTCGAACTGTACGTGCTGACGCTTTATCCACTAAGCCGTCGGCCTCTGTAGCGTATTTGGTATAGCGCTGGCGTTCTGTCCTCGAGGGTGCGAGTTCGATCCCGGTCGAGGTCCCATGGCATTTAAGTGTGTTTAAATGCGACAGGCTCATGTCAGTATATTTACTGACATGTAAAAGAACTGCTGCAGGACAAAATTCCGACACACCAGCGACGCTGATATAACCTCTGCAATTGCGAGCGTCGTTAAATAAACCATAATTTAAATTTTCCACTAAGCCAAATCGGATTCCAGTTCCGATGCCGGATTGAATCCTCTGCTGTCCGCTCCACCCATCCTTCATCATATGATAACGCAGAATTTCTGCACGGAAATATCATACAGTATGTACTTCGGTACGTTACAATAATATAAACTTAATATAGCCTATCACCGTATTTCAAAATTGGGATAACACTTTCATATGATTATTTAGTACTGTATTACTGAGAAATTGACATGGTACACGTCATTTTATAAACTCTCAAACTTTCAAATTCCAAATTTTGGAACATCTATTTCATATTTTTGTTGCCATTGCAGACATAGTCGAAAAATGGCAACTGCACAACATAAATAGTTTTGGGTTCTGCAGCTTACGAAAACCAATTCAGTAAAAATGGTACTAAGGTTGATGTCGTAGACATTTTTGAATTGACCATCTATCACATCGTTGGGTTGGACACGCTGCCACAGCTGATCTGCCCTCCAAGATCATCAGACGTGTTACCATGTGACTTCTTTCTCTGGGAGTACGTGAAGGACGCAGTTTATGTGGCACCTCTACCCCAACACCTAGAAGAAGTAAGACATCGGATCATTGTTGAGATTGCATTCGTAAACAGAGATACGTTTGACAGAGTGTAACAAGAGGTCCTTAAATTGAGTTTTTATAACATGCTAATGAAAACGTTGAGAGTTTCTTAAATTGTAAGCTCCAAGTTATTTTGTCATTAATACTTATTATTATTAATAATAGTCATATGAATTTAAAAAAAATAGGTAATTTATATTCACACGAAAACTGTGAAAGTCTGTTCAAAAGATAGCAGAAGGATTAATTTCCGTTATCCCTGAACGGATAAGTTATTAAGGATAAAGAAAGAAGACAAAATGTGAGAGACATGCTGGATTCGACGTCTCGCAAACATAAGTGGTGTCTTCTCGAGACGAAGATGATAAAGAGACAGAGAGAAACTGTGGAAAGTGTTTATGGAATGAATGGGGGGGGGGGAAGGAATAACACCGACAAAAAAATTGGCAACCTTGGTTATCTCCACCACAGGGTTGTAAAACTATTCCGAGAATATGTTGTTATAACTTACAACCAAACAGCGAATTTTCGGTCCCTACACAGCGACAAGACGCCATGTCCCTCCCCTCGACGTACGAAGGAAGAGTAGCAATGAGTTTTGAACTCGGGTTGGCGGTCGTCTTAACCCAATAGAACTACCAAAGCGGCTACATGAATAGGTCTACATAAAATCCCGTGTCTGATTTCCACTTTAAAACCCACTTTACACACATTCTTATGAGAAATTCCTCTTTAACGTGTGTATTGTTTTACGAGTGCGACGTGTTTGAGAGTTTTTATGCGTCGTAGCTCAAGAATTGCTTTTATAGAATTCCGTTGTGAATTCAAAGTCACTTTTGTTACGTTATAACCTAGTTCAAGAGTTGTAAAGCTCTTCCGAGAACATGTTATTATATAAATACACTTTATAGGTTTTTAGTACGGAATAAAATGGATTGTAGTTAAAGTGATGGAGCATGAGGGTATCGAAGGAGGACAAGCAAAGAACGTGGCCTTGGTTACTTACATTTACAGATGAATAAACTAAAACGACAAAAACGAAGAGTCAGCTAGGAAAATGACTGATGTTTGTTGTTTGTTTTAGCCTGTTCTCTTTTAACTCATGGTGTTATGGATTTCAAATTTAATTTAACATAAACATGGTGCAATCATATCATGCAATTGGACTTACACGAACTTGATTTAACAGGTTGAAGGGAAAAGTTCGTAAGGTTTTTTTGCTGTGATAAAGGTTTTCATCTGAGATGAATAGAAGACAGAAATTAAACACTAATATTTTCTCTATGCCAACGATGGGGTAGTTTTTCGAGTTCGCTTCTCGAGAAATCTGCCTTTTTTCGAGTTAAAGAAGTCGTCAAGCTACGTTCTTCGCTATCAAAAGAGTTTCCTTGAAGACTGTCGGATAGAGAATGGAAAAGGCGGAAAACTGAGGGTGCAGGATCGGAAGAATATGAGGGATGTGAAATCATCTTCAAACCAAGGTCCTGGATAGCTGCTTTCGTCATGTTAGCGAAATGTGGGCGTGCATTATCATGTTGCAGTAGCACTTGATGCAGTCTTCCCGGTCGTTTTTCTTAAATTGCGCCGCAAGGCGTCTGAGTTGTGGGGGAAAAAAAGTCAGCAGTTACGGTTACATTCCTGGGAAGAAATTCGTAGTACACGACGCCTTCTTTATTCCACCAGACGCATAACATCATCTTGTGTGGATGGACAATAACTTTTGTAGTGTGTTGAAACGACAACCATTTTTTTCAGGTCTTTCTCCGAGTACATTCTCCCAGTACACGGTACAAAAGTTTCGAGCTGCCTTCGCTATCTTTGCTCCTTTATTAAACTCAAACAGAAGAATATGTCGGATGTGTTCTTCTTTTTATACTTGACACTCCAACTTCTTAGCTCACAAGTACCAAAAATTTTCTTCAAATCCGCAAAATTCAAGGCGTATTTACAAGCACAACACTACATACAACAAATGACAATTGACAAGCGTTAGACAATCTCCTAATAACACAGTTTTGTGATGACTAACAAAAACGCTAGGAACTTATGCATTAACCTAATATTTTGCATATGATTAGGGCCTTTATAAGAAATTTGTTTGGGATTTGTCATTGTTTAGTTTGATTTCATAGTTTTGTGTTACTGAGTATGTTTATAGAATTTTACAATTTTTAAGAAAGTTTGTGTTAATTAGAAACTAAAGAAAGTGTCAAATAGAAAAAAAAAAGAACTTTTCCGACACACCCCCATTCAGAAAACTAAAATACAAGATGGTATATAAAACACAATACAGACATATCTTCATAATTACATCAAACAAACAAATAAATACAATTCAACCCGGGGTTGATATACTCTTTCACTTTACTCTTCAATATTCTTCAAAACTCTAACCCTAGCTACTTAGCTTCTCGTTTTCAACATTTGTCCTCATATCACGAAATAGATACTCGCTCACAACACTATATCGCATTCTCCATTCCTAAATACAGAACATCCTTCTACTCTTCATCTTTCACCGTCTCTGCAGCTCGCTTCTGGAACTCTATACCACAACATGTCAGAGACTGTCGGACATTGTCTAGTTTCAAAAATAAACTGAAATTGCACTTTTTCAATTCAGATTCTTTTCAGTTATAAGCCCTTTTCTCTGCGATAGTTTTGTATATATACAGGGTGTTTAAAAATACGGGGCATAATTTCAGGTATGTATTTCCCACATGTAGACAATCAAAATAGTTCATTACAACATGTGTCCGGAAATGCTTCATTTCCGAGTTATGGCCTTCACAACATTGAAATTCACCGGAACGTTTTTCTTTCCGCACGTCGTTGTCATTACAGAAGATGTTCAAAATGTCCACCTCCTGCTTGAAAACAGACCTCAAATCGATGTCTCATTGACCTGCGAACACGATCCCAAACTCCAGGAGTATTGCGTATGTCCTCAGAACATGCCACAATTCGATTCCGAAGGGATTCCAAATCAGGCACCGGAGACGAATAAACCAATGATTTTAAATGGCCCCACAAGTAGAAATCGAGAGGGTTCAGATCAGGTGAGCGTGGAAGCCAAGCAATTGGGCCATCTCTACCTATCCATCGATCAGGAAACCTTCGATCCAAGTACCGGCGAGCCGTACGACTGAAGTGTGCAGGAGCACCATCATGCAAGAAGTGAATGTGTTGACGATTGATCAGTGAAGTGTCTTCTAAAACATGAGGTATGGTGTTTTCCAGGAAGTTTGTGTACGCCTGCCCCGTAAGTCTGTTTACAAGTACATGGGGGCCAACTAATCGATCACCAATGATACCGGCCTACATGTTGAGGGAGAACCGCACCTGGTGATGAGATGGAACAGTTGCACGTGGGTTTTCATACGCCCGTACATGCTGATTGTGGAAATTTGTTATGCCATCTCGTGTGAACTGTGCTTCATCTGTAAATAATACTAAGGCAGGAAAGTTCGGATTTACACCACACTGCTGCAAGAACCACTGACAGAACCTAACTCGTGCAGGGTAATCTGCTGGTGACAGGGCCTGTTCACGTTGCAAGTGATAAGGATACAATTGATACTCTTTCAACAGTCTCCAGACAGTCGTATGAGGAACATTGACTTGCAACGCTACCCTTCGTGTGCTGATAGAAGGAGTCATGTTCACAGCCTCCAGAATCTCCTCCTGTACTTCTGGAGTTGTAGATCTTGGTCGTCCCCTTCCCAAACCAGGAGAGTTAAATTTTCCATACTCGCATAGACGGTAATGGAGATGTACAAATGTCTTCCGATCTGGACATTGTCGCTGTGGGTACCTCTCCTGGTACAAACGATGAGCCAGCGCAGCATTGCCGTCCGCCTTACCGTACATGAAGTGTATCTCTGCCAGCTCTTGATTTGAATACATGTCGCACAGTCTAACGCCTACACAACACTGAATGTAACCTTCGCCTCGGAATGAACTGTCAGAGTGCCCTCTTAATGTCTCCTTTGACGGCAACGACCTACGGAAAGGAAAACGTTCCGGTGAATTTCAATGTTGTGAAGGCCATAACTCGGAAATAAAGCATTTCCGGACACATGTTGTAATGAACTATTTTGATTGTCTACATGTGGAAAATACATACCTGAAATTATACCCCGTATTTTTAAACACGCTGTATATATTTATTTCTTTTCCTTCCTTTTCCCTTTTTTGTTCTCTTGATCACCAGATGAATTTATTATCAAACCCTTTTTATTGTGAATTTTATTTAATTTTCGTATTTATTTTGTTTTTATTATTATTTTATTACATTCCACTTTGTTATATTGTTCCTTACGTTTTCTATATTAACTATTTATATTAAATGAGTTGCTTTTCCTATATTCCAATGTATTTTACTTTATTTTTTCTAATATGGTATTATTTTCATGTTATTTAGTGTTGATTTTATTATGCTGTTATTATTTTTTTTTTAATATGTTAGTATTCTGTTCTTCAACTTTTTGTTAAATTTTCACTGCTTGTATACTTTGTGACCTGGTAGAGTGTAAGAGAAAGCCCTATGGCCTTAACTCTGCCAGTATAAATAAATTATTGTTATTATTATTATTATTATTATTATTATTATTATTATTATTATTATTATTAAAATGCAATAGCTGTCCAGATTTTTACATAGGATAGACTGGAAGCTCATCACAATTAAGATACAATGAACACATTAAAGCAATAACTAAACCATACATCACATCAAGTTACGCAGAACATATTGCTAACAACAACCACGACTACAGTAATATTATAATATTGAAATAGTACAAATTACATCAAAAAGTCTACAGTTAAACAAATTAGAACAATACGAAATATACAACCACACAATAACATACCCATAGCACTTACTTAATACACAATTACAATTCAATACACATATATTATTCGATCTCATAATACACGACATACAAACATCCCTCACCATAAGAGCAGCACACCTCCACCCCGACCACTGACGAAAGCAAACATCGGAAATCAAGACTACTGGAGCAGCAGCAGTTCGAAGGACACTGAAGATGACACCACACCGGTGTTGAAACGGGGCCCGTCTGTCATAAAGATACATTATCTTTTTTAAAAATTGTAACACTTTTAACGTTTTAACTCCAGAAACTTTTTGTAGTTCAAATTATACATCTTGATTAAGTTACACACTTTTAAAATTTTAATCACTTACGACTTAATATTAAATAGCAACGTCTTTCTTGTATTAAATTGAAACTGGGAGATAATTTCAAACGCGATACGAAAAATACGTCATAATCAAATCACACAAACCTCCACATATACAGAACAAATCACAAACACTAACACAACTACAGCAAGGTGGAAACAGACATGGAAAGACCACAACATACTACTACTAGTATGTGCCTGCCCTACTGTTGATATTAATAACAACACTGATGATGTTGCAATGAAGTTGATTTGTTGATTGTAAACAAGGGTTCTTTAATATACTCGTACTAACACAGAGAATATCACCGGTTTATTATGAACGGTAAACTACTGCACTCGATAGAATCAATACCGTAAGATCTCTACGAGGAACGAGCAAGTAACCGCGGGAATCATGAAGTTCTCTCCGCTGCCAGAACGCCCTACGGAGTGGTAAGTCACCGTACAAAACAAAAAGAGAAAGTCGTAATGAGGGTTGGAAATTGCTGATATTTATGCCTATAGAATTCTTATTTTTAGACGAAGATAATGCTGAGAACGAGTTTTAAATGTAATTTCGATTACGCCAACCTGATTATTAAATTGTTTCCCAAGCACAGAGTTGCAGGTGTGTCAAGAGAATGCCACTCACAGTGTGGGTGGGCGTGAAGTAATAGAACTCGTGTTTTCATTTCAAATCTATCAATAACTAACATCGATCCCCTTAACACGGAATAGTGATGTTGAAAGACATGATTGACAGGCGAGCTGGTCTTTCTGCCCCGACTTCTCACACTTTGGCTGTGGAGTACGTAGACGGATAGATCCAGGCGAAAAAATAGTGAATGGGCGACTGTTAAGAGTGAAAGAATCCGTGACTTATTTTTGAGATACTATAAGCAGTATTTCACAATTAATTTCCGCTTTCGCTGGGCTATTTACATGAAAAATATTAACCTACGTTATCGCCTTACAATTAAATAAATAAATAGTAAAGTAGTGAGTAGTGAGTAAGTAGTTAAGCAAGCAGATAAGTAAATAAATAAATAATGAGTAGGCCTAAATGAATACAAGAATGAGTGAATGATTACGTGAAGAGATGAATGAATACATGAAGAGACGAATGAATACCTGGAGGGATAAATGAATACAAGGAGGAATGAATGAATACATGAAGAGATTGATGAATACATGGAGGGATGAATAGTTGGATGGATAAATTAATTATTAATCGATATATTGATGGACGAATGGATAATTGGATAAATGAATGGGTACGTGAACATATAAATAGTTAAATGAACAAATGATGGATGATTCAATGGATGAATAAATGATTGCATTGATCGATAAGTGTTTTAATGAAGCAATGGGTATATGAATTGTTAAAATAGTTGATTAGATGGCTACATTAAAGGATGAATGGCTAAAACGATGAATGGTTTGATGCTCGTAAGGTTGGATGATTAAATTAATGGACGGTTGCATTAAAGAATGATTGGTTAAATAACTGTATGGGTGGATGCTTAAATAGATGAATGGATGGGTGCATTAATCGATGAATGGTTAAGTGAATAAATGAATGGACGCTTGAATGGGTAAATGGTTAAATGTATGAAGTTTGCGTACTTGAATAAACAATGGTTAAATGAGTGAATAAATGTATATTTAAATGGATGTTTGGTTAAGAGGCTGAGCGGGCGAATGGTTAAATGAATGAATGGTTGGATAGGTATATTAATTAGTTAATGGTTAATATGTTAAATCAGTGGTTATATGAAAATGGATGAATGAATGGAGGTATGCATTAATGGATGAATGATTAAATGGATGAATGGTTAGATGTTTGGACGGATGAATGATTAAATAAAGGATAGATTTTTTAATCAAATTAAAGGTTAAATGGCAAAATGAGTGGATACGCGAATGAATTGTTGGGTGTTTCGATGATTGAATGGTTATAGATATGTCTGCAAAATGCTCTTTAGATCAGGGATAGATATTTTTAAATATAGTGTCACGAAATAAGGTGAAAATTAACCGGATCATCATTGTGACACTTCGGCAGGAAGTGAGGATAAAGATACGAGTAATACTGTGCCAGAAATGATTTAGTTGAATTTGTTTTGCTTCCAGAGTCAATACGAAACGAAGTAAGAACTCTTCACAATATTTTCACATCTGATACTAAATGAATAATGCCCCACTAAAATAAAAATATAATACTACTACTAATAGTAAGATTTATATCTGAACCAGAATAGCCAACTACGATTGAGAAAATAATTTAAAATTCTGCTAGTCTTTAGATTTCTTAACTGTTGGGAGAGACCTGAGGCATGCAGAATCACAATTTTGGCTTTCTCTTGCATAGTGCACTTTTCATCTTTGGCATCCATTTCATTTAGATTCGTTTACCTACAACAAATAAACATTACTTCAGTTTTTTTCTATGAAATCGAACGTTTGGGACACTGCATATAGGCTGTACCAGATGCTGAGGAAGTTAATGTGATTGATTATATCTGAGTTTATTGGTGATTTATGTTCTGTGTTTCTGACTGATTTGTGGAAATAATTGCGAATCTCCAGGCATAAGACAAAAGGAATGATATGAGATCGACAGTATTGTAGTGATATTTGTCTCTGTTTGGTTTAAATCTAACGGATTCGTACACTCCAATCGTGAATTGGTACATGAGTGAAGTATTCAGTAAAGTTGTTTCTGGTTTTCTGTAAATATAATCAAAGAACCAACACCCAAAAAGGTATATTTTGCAATTAGATCTCAGATTTCGTAGATCTAGCCCATAGAAATGATAGTGTGCAATTGACAAGGTCTATTGGAAATGAAATATTTAAACAGTAACAGTTTATTTTGGTAACATAATTATGCCTCCGAGGTGTCAGATCGAACTAACGCCTGTATCATGACAACCGCGGACGTGAGTCTGGTATTCTACCCCAGGCCTGCCAACTTGCTTCTCTCAAGATCTGACAAACGAATCGTGATGGTTGCATTCCTATCCGATCTGTAATTCACACAGCTTCATGCTCTCGTCATGCCGTCAGCAACAAATATACATGCATACGTGCGGTTCTAAAAATATCATTGTAGGTAATATCATCCTCAGGGAAGTCGTGTACAGTAAGCTTATATTAAAACAACAATTTAAAATTTTCTTGCAGAAAATATTTAACAATTTCATAAGCGAGTTTCACGCTTTATTTACATAAATCTAAATATAAAATTCGTACTTAGGCTATTCAGTACTTGTGAAAAAAATTAATGAAATCAAAAGCAATCTAGGAGGATGAATTGATGAATAACAAAGGTAAGTCGCGTCGGTAGGATTTTTGTTAACGAGATGCTATATACACATCCCTTCATTTCTCATTTCACCTTTTCATTTCTCATCATTCTTACATCTAACTATATGTCATCTACTCATTTCTCTTCAACCATTCGTCCATTCACTCACCCACCCATCCACCGATCCATCCATCTATTCTCCCATAATTTCTCTTCATCCATCCATCCATCCACCCATCATTTCTCTTCATTCATCCATCCAGCCATCATTTCTCTTCATCCATCCATCCATCCATCCATCCATCTATCCTTCATCCATTCCATAATTTCTCTTCATCCATCCATAATTTCTTTTCAGTCATCCATCCATCCATCCATCTATCCATCCATCATTTCTCTTCATCCATCCTTCAGTCCTTCCATAGTTTTTCTTCATCCATCCATCATTTCTCTTCATTCATTCATCCATCCAGCCATAATCTCTTCATCCATCCATCCATCCATCCTCCCATCATTTCTCTTCATCCATCCATCCTTCAATCCTCCCATAATTTCTCTTCATCCATCCATCTATCCATCATTTCTTTTCAATCATCCATCCATCTATAATTTCTTTTCAATCATTCATCCATCCATCATTTCTCTTCATCCGTCCATCTATAATTTCTTTTCATTCATTCATTCATCCATTCATAATTTCTCTTCATCCATCCATCGATCCATCATTTCTCTTCATTCATTCATTCATTCATCTACCCATCCATTATTTCTCTTCATCCATTCATCCATCCATCATTTCTCTTCATCCATCCATCCATTATTTCTCTTCATTCATTCATTCATTCATTCATCCATTATTTCTCTTCATCCATCCATCCATCATTTCTCTTTATTCATATGTGTCCATCCATTCATCCATGCATTATTTCTCTTCATTCAGCCATCTGTCCATCCATTCATCCACATCCATTCATCATTCCTCTTCATTCAGTCATCCATCCATCCACCCATCCATCCATCATTTCTCTTCATTCATTCATTCATCCATCCATCCATCCATCCATCCAATCATCCACCCACCTTTGCGCTATTCCGGTCACGCTTGAGTAAACTCTCCCCAGAGTATTGAAGGCAATATGCGGAAGTCAAAAGACTTTAATTTCGAAAAATGCCGAAATTTGTATGTGGATGACGGTGTAGGTCCGTGGCTCATCCCGACAATTCACTTAAATGCGAACATGTTTCAATAAAATGTGAGAAATAACAAAAAAACATGCATTTGCATGTACGTATCCCCTCTGTTTAGGCCTATTATTTTTTTACAGGGGTGTCACATAATATTTAATTGATATATTTATTTATTTATGTATTTATTTACTTTTTTCTCTATTTCGTTATTTATTCGTTCATTTATTCATTGTTATTTATTTACTTATTCAATCAGTTATACTGCATTTACTTACTTTGATAGAACCACAACTAAAATGCTTGCGTAGAAAAAAAAGCACATCCAACAGATTTGATCACTTTTCCATGTGAACCATTGGTGTAAATAACATTCGTTGTGTAGCTAAAAAAACGTAACTAGGACACCGTTCAGAAGAGGTCACTTTATTGGAAAAACGGCTGACTTTTAAGTCTATTATCTAGGTGTGTTGGAGTCAAACCTTACACCTTGGCAGAATAGGTTTCATTCATACATAGCGTTGTCAATTTACCATCTCCCCCCTTGTAACCTTAGACTGCGATGTAATGTACGCGTGGCTGAGCTTCCTCGCGTCGGTGAAAGGGAACATTATTCTTGTGCTCTTTTAGCCCTAACCTGCGTGTCTTCCCGAGAAAGAGGCTGGCTCCTTGAAAGTGCATCCTCAGGGCGGGTCTCGATGATTCAACATTCAGTCTGCCGACATACCACGAATTCCTCGTGTTTACATAAAACGGTGCAGACTCTGACAAAATCCGAGGGAAGTTCCAACGAGATGACGGGGCTCTCATCGCCATCTCAAGTGCATTATGATTAACTTAGTAGCGCACGAAGAAACAGGAATGTGCTCTAGTGCAACATAGCTTCAAGAATGTTTTCCTCGTGGAGAAGAAAGAACAATTTTATATACCCGTAGAATGAAAGTTAATTACAGAATACAAAAAACTAAACTTATTTACAAATAGCATTTAGAAAATCCGGAGGTTCATTGCAGCCCAGACATAAGTCCGCCGTATGTTCCTATCCTGAGCAAGATTAATCCAGTTCCTACCATCATATCCCATCTCTCTCAGATCCATTTTAATATTATCCTCTCATACACGCCTCGGCCTCCCCAAAGATGTTTTTCCCTCAGGTCTTCCAACTAACACCCTATATGGTTCTTAGACGCTATGTCCACGGATATTTCGTCCACTGTTTCGTACGTCCCTTTGATATTCTGTTCACTATATTTTTTCGTCTTCTGGTGTTTTATGTCCACTATTATTTCACCCCCAGTTTAAATGTCCGTTGTGCTATTTTGTCCTCTGAAAGTTTGGTCCACATTTTATTATGTCCTACATTTTTCTTTGTTCTCTTTATTAAGTTGTCCATTTTATTGTCTTGTCCAGTACCTGTGTCCAATATTCCTGATTATCCATTTGCATAAATGGTTTAAAACTAATACACTATTACTACTATACCACACCACTATAATAATAATAATAATAATAATAATAATAATAATAATAATAATAATAATAATAATGTGAATGAAAGCGATAAGCATAATTGTTGTGGACTGGTATGTCCTGCCCTCTTACGGTTGTTATCATATAAGCCATTTTAAATGTTTTCACTTATTTCAAAATTTATTACTGAACCAATGAACTACATATTTCCATAAAAATGAACATTATTATGCTACAAAATAATTAAATACATTTCCATAGTAACCCTTCTTTTTTAAATTACATATTGGAAGTACTTGTTACCCAAAAATGAACAAAATATTCGAGGACAAAATATTTAGTTGACACAGAAACTAGTGGACAAAAAAAAATTCGGAAAAAATTATGACCGAAATATTAATGGACAAGTTCTTTGGCGGACGAAATGTTTGCTGGACTAATTTCCTTGGGCAAAATAGCTGTGGACGTGAGATAGTGGACAAATTGTCTGATGGACGTATTGCTGTGGACGTATCGTCCTGGAAGCCTCTATACGCATTTCTGGATTCACTCATTGTGCTACATACGTACTACATCTCAAACGTCTGGATTTAATATTCTTAATTACTCGTGTATTAGGTGACGTATACTATGCGTGCAGTTGTACGTTGTGTAACTTTCTCTATTCTCCTGTAACTTCATTCCTCTGAGTCCCAAATATTTTCCTAAGAACCTTATTCTCGAACACCCTTAACCTCTGTTCCTCTCTCAAAGTGAGAGTCCAAATTTCACAGTACAGCTGGTAATATAACCGTTTTATAAATTCTAACTCTCAGTTTTTTTGAAAGTAGACTAGATGACAAACGTTTCTCAACGGAATAATAACAGGCATTTCCCATATTTATTCCCACATTTATTCATTTATTAGTATTATTTGGGACGCCCCCTGAAAAGATGGACGGAAAGCGTAACAGGCCACTAGGCCTAATACCTGCGAGGATGATGATGATGATGATGATGATGATGATGATGATTCTGTGTGTAATTTCCTTTCTAGTGTCATTTATATTTTTTACTGTTGCTCCAAGGTATTTGAATTTTACACGTCTTCAAAATCTAAATTTCCAACTTTTATATTTCCATTTTGTATTATGTTTTGGTCACGAGACATAATCATATACTTTGTTTTTTCGGGATTTACTTCCAGATCTATCTCCTTACTTGCTTCAAGTGAAATTCTCGTGTTTTCCCTAATAGTTTGTGAATCTTCTCGTAACATAATATTCACGTCGTCAGCATAAATAATCAGCTGATGTAACAAAAAACTAAACACTTGTTTAAAATAAAATAGCTAACAGTTAAGTAAAAGGAAATAATGGATGATGGAATGAAGTTTATATATAATTTTATTAAGCAATAGACAAAATAGAAACGAAATAACAAAAAAAGTAACAAAATGTAAACAATAATATGTAGCGTACATTACCTACATGTCTTAGCGTAAACAATCAAAACGTATATATTTAAGTTAGTTATTCATATTCATACGTTAGGAGTAACGTCTAGTATCTAAGGGAAATAGAATTCGAAATCTAGGAAAGAAAGTACATATAATATACTAGTATACAAAGTTAACCATAAGTAAAGTCCTTAATTTCAGGGAGTTATTTTTTGAGGTATTTAAAACAAAAAAGTTTCATACAATTTTGCTCGTTTTTGCTTCTCTTTCCAGATAAAAATTGTTTTACATGAAACATTTCATAGCGCGTTTCGGGAAAGCAGTTGATGAATTTCCAATATTCTTAGTGAATTTAAGAGGGCAGTATATTATGATAATAAATGATTGAAAGAACTTCAGTTTTCTCCTTTAAATATGCAAGAAATTTGATCCTAACAAATGTAAATTTTCGGTCTGAAAAGGAATCTTAAAATGTTATATTTGTTCGGATTAAATTTCTGCACATTGAAATGACAAAACTAAAATTATTTCAATGATTTATTATCATAATACACTGTTCTCTTAAGGGGTTAGGTACAGCTTACAGCAGTAAAATTTTGGAAATATTCAACATTTTTTTCCTCCACTACTGTGTCTGGTACAGTAATGAAAATTAGTATGTTTAAAACACTGTTCTTCTGCTATATGTAAAACAATATTTTTACAATTTAAAAAAATTCATTACATTTTTTTTTAATTCAGTTCACTATGCAGTGATAAAGCGTTTCCCACATAACTCAAAAACTATCCAACATTCTGTGATGAAATTTTTCTTATGTATTTATGCATGTCATATCTACAATATGATGCAAGATCACTTCTCTATCTTTGATAGATTGTCTGATAAAAAATAAATTCATTTAAAAAAATGGTCAAATATCATAATTTTCTTCTAACACAAAATAAAAAAAAAATATTTATTAGGGAATGTAGTTGAAAGAGCATGATATTGTAAACATGTTTCAGCAACAAAATAAAAGAGAGAGAACATGAAAAAGTTAACAAGTTTATGAGTTACGAGGGAAACGCTTCATCACTGCACATTGAACTGCCAACATTTTGAATTTTGAAAAAAAAAAAAAAAAAGATATAAATATATTTTTTTTTAATTGTAAAAATATTTTTTTCATATAGCAGAAGGACAGTATTTTACACATACCAATTTTCATTATTGTACAAGATACAGTAATGGAAGAAAAAATGTTGAATATTTCCAAAAATTTTACTGCTGTAAGCTGTACCTAACCCCTTAAATCATACATGGGCACAATTTTCGGTTACGTGAGGCACTCGATTTGAAATAGTTTGTTTACTAGGAGAGAAGACTGCAGAGTAGGATGGGAAATATAAACTGCTATGGCCTGCATCACCTTATCGTAATCGCTAAGGCGGTCAGTGGCGAATTATTAGGAAAGCGCTTAGTTAACGTGAGAGACTCGAAAACTTTTATTCAATTTGGCAAATTAATTCGGCAGCTTTAATCATAAATCTCTTTACTATTTCTCCATCATTGAATTGATTTAAATCACAGGCGAGAAATTGCGTAACTAGCCAATAATATTCCATCACGTTGTCTACGTTTATTTTCTTGAATATTCTGGCGTTTCTCAAGATTACTTAATAGATTTGCACGTTCTCGACCTAAAATAATTTCAGAAAATCATATTTCGTTTTCTACGCACATTTGATATTTTTTTATATAAATTTCTTTTGGAAATAATACGTACAAGCAACGTTTAATTCTTCGTACCTTTTAATGCAGCGTGTTTAAGGTATAATGTCGTATTTAGAATACTATGCAAATGTTAAGATCATAAATTTTCTTCGGAATAATACGAAAAATAACATTTAATTTGTCTTACCTTCTAATTCAGCATGTTCTTTATGACATAAGGAGTAATGTCGTTGTATATTAAATGTATTAATGCCTAATAGGATTTTCGAGCATAACAAACATCGTACGTTCTCCCCCTCTAAACAGCAAAAAAAGTCTTCCTCCCGTTTCTCATGAAATAATCGTTTTCTAACGCGTACACACCGCTTTGATAATGCCACTATGCCACCACTGATATTGCTTATGAAACTGATATAGAACCTGCCCACTCCTAGGATCTACGTGAGGGAGGAACGGGGACTGTGAAGATGATGTCACTTAGAGCGATAAGCTCTGTGAAGGTCAGTGAGGCACATATTCTCAAGTGAGGCACGATACCCATCTGTGCCTTAAATTGACTGAACATATCGCGTGTTTAATCAATGGCTTTCTCAAGACACGCTATGAAATGTTTCATATAAAAGAATTTGTATCTCGAAAGGAAGAAAAAACGAGCAAAATTGTATTAGGGCTAAACCTTTTTGTTTGAAAAATCTCAGAGAATAACATGAAATTAATTACATTACCTACGGTATATTGCCAAATCGTTTAGTAGGCCTAGTTATACGTACTGTAAAATTGTCGAAAGTGTTGTTTGACTGATTTCTATCATTCTCTCACGTGTGCGGTTTGCAAAAGGTTACACATGATGAATACCTGTTTGCTGCTTTTGACGACGGTGCAGATCCTGTAATTTGAATACGTAAATTCATTTGGTAAATGCTGTTCGTCCCACTCCCGTTTCAACGTAACGCCTATAATAGCCTGTGATATAGATGGGAAATTGTAGTCGGAGGGTATAGTGAATCGCAATTTCGTTTTATGCTCTAAAACTGTAATCAAATAACGTGCATTCACGTTACACAACATTTTCCGTGCTGCGGAAGGGCCGGGTGTATACCACATTTCACGCAAGGTGTTAATGCAGCTGCCTGCTCTTTGTGCAAAAGCAGTTCAAATAAAGTATTATACTGCATTACAGGTCCTCCAGTAACTGAATTATATTTTTTACTTAGCTTCAAACTCTATGATCTCATAGTTATTTTCAATAAGGTTCACCAGCACACGTCCTGGCGTAACGCAGTTACATAGATGAAGACTACAGACGTGGAAAAATTATTAACAAAATGGACGATTTTTATGATAATTCTGTTCACAAAATTTGACTTTTTAATTTAGACTACATTTGACAATTTTGGATATTTCCATCATTACAGTAGACAGAAATATGCAAAAATGTCAACTGTAGTTTAAATTGAAGAGTCAAGTTTTGTAAAAATATATAATAAAAGTCTTCAATTTTGCTAATAATTTGCAAATTAGCAAAATTGTCAACTGCATTGAAGAGTCAAATTTTGTAAAAATATAAAACAAAAATCTTCAGTTTTGCTAATAATTTGTAAATATGCAAAAATATCAACTGTAGTCCAAATTGAGGAGGTAAATTTTGAAAAATATACAATACAAATCTTCAATTTTGCTAATAATTTGGAAATACACAAAAATGTCAACTGTAGTCTAAATTGAAGAATCATATTTTGTAAAAATCTATACTAATAATAAATCTGTAGCCGAAATTTTTCTGGTAATTTTCGATTTTCCAAAAATAATTGGTCCTAACATATATAATTAACCACCCTGAAACCGAAAATCGCTTTTTTGAAATTTTTGTTTGTATGTCTGTCTGTATGTTTGTTACCTTTTCACGCGATAATGGCTGAACCGAGTTATATGAAAATTGGAATATAAATTAAGTTAGTTGTAACTTAGATTTTAGGCTATATGGCATTCAAAATACTTTATTTAAAAGGGGGGTTATAAGGGGGCCTGAATTAAATAAATCGAAATATCTCGCTTATTATTGATTTTTGTGAAAAATGTTACATAACAAGCGTTTCTTTAAAAATGATTTCCGATAAGTTTTATTCTTTACAAAATTTTGATAGGACTGATATTTAATGAGATAAATGAGTTTTAAAATTAAAATAACGCCATCTAAGTCGGTCCAATGAATTAAGAACAAATGACTTCGTCTATAAGGGGCCTTGGACATCAACAATCGAAAGCTATTAAACATAGCCTACAGTGAATGTTTGTGTGTTTGTATGAAGTAATATCAGAAGCTAAATTAACCGATTTGTGTAATTAATTATTATTTCACCATTGGAAAGTGTAGTTTCTCTAGATGGACATAATGCTATGTTATTACAATAACGTCTGAGTAAATTGAGGACAGGTAAGATTAAAATAGCTTCTTATGCACAGAAAATTTGATAGGCTGTTTTGTACATTCGTTTTCTGTATTTCTTAAAATAATATTTATGTACACTCATTTTAATCTCAGAGAATTAACGAACAACGAGAGTGTATTGATTTAGTATGCAGTAATAGTACGTTAGCTTAACAATCCATTATTTTATAATTCAAATTTTAACTATGCTCAATTGAATCGTGTTAAAATACATAAAATATATATGCAATAAATGCAATGCAAAAAAATTGGGTAATGAGCGAAGTAGATTATCTTGCGCTGTTGTAAAAGTTGTTCCCTGGATCAAACGTCCTATTTTAATTATGTAATTACTTTATATTTATTTCTAACAGGTGCAGCGGAGCGCACGGGTATATCTAGTATATAATAAAAATCTTAAATTTTGCTAATAATTTGTCCACGTCTGTAAATTGTGTTTATGTGTGACTTCAGAAGTAATGAGAATTAAAACCAGACATTTTTTTTCGATTTAAACAGAGACGGAAGAAAATATTTTCAAAATGTAAAAGAGAAATGAACTGAATAGTCAAAGAAAATAGAGAAAAGAGACGGGAAAAGAAAAAGTTGGAGATTACAAAAGCAAGATAAGAAATAGCAAATAGGAAAGACGATGACATGGAGGAATATGAAAGTCATTGGCGGTTTCTGGCCTGGGTGCAGGTGTACGTATAAACACTACCTTCACAATATTCTTTCAATTGAATCAAAATAAAATTGTTACTTCTCCCAATAGCGTTCAGCCATTCCAGACAAACTGGGAATTGCAATGAAAAAATCTTTTTGAGAACTATTTACTATTAATGTAAGACATAGCTAAGGCTCTAAATTTAAATATTCTATAGTTTTATTTTAAAAAACGATATATATTTTTTAAAAGTTTCATGGACATTGAATCTAAGTGGTCGTGGCTAGATAAAGTTTCCCTAAAGTTTGCAGCACATAGAGAGATCAGCTGTTAATGTATGTTTTTCAAGGAGCTATTGTTGAAGAAATATTTTTAGAGCCTCTGCACTATTAATTCCAGAGATCTAGGTTCAAGAAACATTTTACTCTGTACTATATTCTTTCTGCGATTTATTTTAAGTAGATTGGGTTAATAACAAATAGCAATCTTATAGTACAAGTCAATATTTTGACTTAGAAATATCACAGTTGTTTTGAAACTGGAAAAATGAAGGACATTAAGTCATCTGTGACCAAATGTGAGTAACATCCGTGACGTGAAAGAAACAGCTACAAAATATTTACTTTTTTTTTTTTTTTTTTTGTGAACTAATTGGATGCCATGAGATTTGCAATAGCTTTCACATTGACACTATGAGAATGAATATCTTTTTGCTTGCTGCAGAGATCTGTATTTTATTTTATTTACACTTTTTGTTAATAAGATGTAAAGTGAGTTAGCAAATCTTGTAACATCCGTGACGAAATCTTTTATTTTCTGCAATAATAATAAACTTTATTCTAACAACCTCTTTTCTGTAAAATTATACTGATGTTCTAAATTGAATAATAAAAGTTGAAAAAAGTCAAACTATACAAACTGAACACATAAATTAAACAGTCTAAACACACACACACACACACACACAAACTATTCGAACTAAACACACAAATTATACAGTCTAAACACACACACAAACTATTCGAACTAAACACAAAAAATTATACAAACTGAACACACAAATTATACAGTCTAAACACACACACAAACTATTCGAACTAAACACACAAAAAGTTATACAAACTGAACACACAAATTATACAGTCTAAACACACACACAAACTATTCCAACTAAACACACAAAAATTATACAAACTGAACACACAAATTATACAGTCTAAACACACACAAACTATTCGAACTAAACACACAAGAAGTTATACAAACTGAACACACAAATTATACAGTCTAAACACACACACAAACTATTCGAACTAAACACACAAAAATTATACAAACTGAACACACAAATTATACAGTCTAAACACACACACAAACTATTCGTACTAAACACACACACAAACTATTCGAACTAAACACACAAAAAATTATACAAACTGAACACACAAATTATACAGTCTCAACAAAAACACCAACTATCCAAAATAAACACACAAAAAATACAATCTAAACACAGAAACAAATTATCCAAACTAAACACACAAACAAACTATAAAAAAAACACACAAACAAATTATCCAAACTAAAAACACCAAAACTATACAATTAAACACGAAAACGAACTATCCAAACTAAAACACACACACACACACACACACACACACACACACACACACACAAAGAACTATTATAAGCAATACACATCTATACAGAGTTTACATAGTGTTCGTAATTTCTTCTAGTCCATGCCTGCCTGTCCCTCGCTAAAATGATATACGAGGTAGAAAATGCGAACTAAATATAAAAGACAGAGTAAAAGATGAAATTATCCGATAAATGGGGTGGAGGAGGCTTAAGAGGATGACTAACAGAAAGATAAGGAGAATTAATGATGATGTATGAGGAGATAATACTGATGATTATGATGATGAAAAGTAGAAAAAAGGAGGATGTAGAGAAAAAATAGGAAATGCAAGAAAAAAGAAGAAGAAGAACGGGAAGGTGAAGAAAAAGAAAAAAAAAATATATATATATACAAGAAGAAGCTTGAGTCCATAAATATCTACATATAGTAAAATTGTTCAATCAATAGATTAGCGGCAGGTTTTGTGTTGGATGCATCTTTTTTGTACTCTTCAGTACTTGTAATGTCAAGTGGTGTTGTCACATTTTCTTTGTAAAGATTATCCCTAGTTACAATATTACTTTTATACCGACATCAATACATAGATTTCTACCACTACCATCCACAGTGAATACATTTTTAACTACAAGATGAATTTTAATTACAATTAAAATTTAAATTACTAACCTTTTGATGAAAGTTTTTTCCCTGAACAGATTAAGAGCAAATGCTGTGTAACTTACGGCGCTAGACTCTGGATTCATTTCGCTGACATTATCACCTTTATCTCACTCAGATGCTAGACAGCCATAGCAGTTGGTAAAGTGTCGTAAAATAAGCAGTTAAAAAATAAGCAAACTCTTATCTCTTCTCTTCAAAGTAAAACTTCGTCTTTGAAACCGGCTAGGTATTAATTGAACGCGGATACTATACAAACACAGCTGCCCTCGGAGACAACGTTTTCACAGCTATGCAACAGTAATATTGTGGAAGAAGAAAATTTCAATGATGGTGATGATAATGGTTGTGGTGATGATTCTGGAGCGTGTAATATTGGCGGTCTAGGGAATCAGTGTAGTTCTTCATTTGTAAGTGGAACAAAAGTGTTCAATTCAATAGACGAAGCTCTTATGCCGCTCTCGCATGTCTGCAGTGTGAAAGTGCATCTTCAGGGTGGAACCTGCCATTATCATAGCAGCGTCGCCCACCGTCGTGTTACGTAACACGAGACTGGTCCAGTAGTTCACAGAATGAATGCTGCACTCCGAGAAGATGTTTTCGCAGCCGTCCAACAACACTGCTACATTGTTGTTGTTATTATTATTATTATTATTATTATTATTATTATTATTAATAATAATATTATTATCAGGGAACGGATTTATATGGACTAAAAATATATGAAATATGTAAATATATATGTAGTTATTTTTACCAAAATATGGAATTAAATATGGATTTTTACCAAAATATGGAATTAAATATGGACTTAAAATTATAAAAAAATGACTATGTACGTTAAATATTGGTACATTTTAATCAAACTAAACAAAAAATATAATGGACGTACCTTATCTTCCAATGTAGTTTCAACAAAACACAATTTTTATTGTCTGTTACCATAACAATAGGTTACAAACATTTCTTTCAAGTGCTGAAAAGTGAATCTTCTTCTATTGTCTCTGAGGATAGATTTATACTGACTAAAAGAGCGTTCGACGTCACAAGAAGTAACTGGTACATAATTCAATTTCACAATGTCTGCTGGGGATAAGTCCAAGTTAATCTTCACTGTTGATTCACCACTCATCACAGCAACAACCTTTTGTAGTTCTTCATATCCAGGGTTTTTTGAAAGTACAGTGTCCACCTTAGCTCTTACTGCATCTGCAACTTTACCTCTACCACGATTCAGTTGTTCCACAGTACTATTTATAATTTCAAAACTTTCAGATAGTGAAAGGTGCCTATTTTGGAGACTTTTGAGCGTTTTTATGATGCATGAAAATGTATGCTGAATGTGAGCTAAGTCATTCTTCACACTTATGTCACAGGTAACTGTTTTCGCAGTATCAATTGAGACTGCATCTTCAGAGTCCAATGCAAGGAGAACATTGTTAATAGAGTCTATATGTTCGGCATAATATTCAACTGCTTCTAGCCATGTACCCCATCTAGTTAAAATTGGCTTTGGTGGCAATGGAATTTCAGGGTACATTTCTTTCAACACGTTAACTCTACTGGGAGCTTTGAGAAATACTTTTTTCACTGATGAAATCAACAAATCTACTTTAGGGAAATTGTCTCTGACCACTTCTGCCACACGATGAAATGCATGCGCCACACAAGTAAAATGAGTCAATTTAGGATATACAACAGATAATGCTTGTCCAGCTTTGACCATATAAGGGGCAGCATCGCTAATAAAGAATAACACATTATCGTACATAATACCCTTTGGCCACAGGATACCCATAGCTTCGTTGAACAGTTTAACTATAGTTTTGTTATTGCACTTTTCTAGAACATCACAATGTAAAAGAATTCGTTCAGAATATTGTTCACTTAACAAACCGATAACTACATTACCAACAAGTCTACCTTCTTTGTCGGGAGTCTCATCAATGGAAACCCAAATTGAACTATCTTTAATTTCATCTCTTATCTTCTGTATTGTCTCATCGTAGATGGATGGAGCATACGTCTTCCTAAGTGTTGACTCATCCGGGATTGTATGTTGAGTATATTTTTCAAGGAATTCCCTGAAGACCTTATTCTTTAGTTTGTAGAGAGGAATATCAGCAGAGATGAGAGAACGGCACAGGTCGATGTTAAACTCAGATCTTACATTCGATGTTGTTGGTTGTGTTAAAAACAATTGTCTCTGCTTGGAATTTAGTTGTTTGTTGGCCTGATGTTTACTAGTTGTAATGTGTTGTTGCACCAGGAACTTTTGTGTAGATGATACTGCACACTGACACAAATTACAAAATAATATTTTATTGTCAGTTGATAAACCATCTTCTTTAAATTCTGAAATGTAACTTGTTAGTTTTGATTTTAAATTGACTGAATGACGTACTTTTGGCATATTTACCGTCTTTATAGTATGATTTACAAAACTGAACCTATGTGTACTCTGACTGGCATTTAACTGTTGAGCTGCACAACTGAAGTCTGTTAAAAATTTTAAATTAAATTAATACAGTTTTGTAACTTACTTTCCCATTGTTGATAGGACTGCTAATTTTCAAATAACTCTGATGTTAAAGGGATTACTGAACATGTGTTTAAATCTCTATTGTTGAAATGTATTTTTAAAAGTTAATGGAATTTTGTTTTGTTTTATTGTTAAACCTAATATAATATGGACTGTTTTATATGAAATATGGAAAATATATGGAAATTAACGAAAATATGTACTAAACTCTAAAATATGGAAAAATATGGAAAATAAAAGTAGGATTTTTCAACCCTACACATTGTGAAACATAAAGATAATGCAAAATATAAATTATATTAGCTTTATAAGTAAATATGTATTTACATATAAATCCTTTCCCTGATTATTATTATCCGTTGTTAACTCTATAGCATCCATTAATGCTTTATGGTTGTGCTGACAGATTTACTTGTCAACAATGTTCAGGTTAATGCCCAGCGGCAGTCCTAATATATTGTACACAGGTTGTAACTTTAATAATGGCAGCTATTTATTTATTACGAATATACAAGTGATACGTCTGTGGAACTTCTACAGTCCTTCAATGTAGTAACCAGCATTGTCTACAACTCGTTGCCAGCGATGTGGAGGCCGTAGTATCCCTGTAGCAGCTCCTGTTCTGTTGATGTTTCTGATGGACCGCCCTACAGTCTGCAGAATATCGGGAACAGTCCGGAATCGAACGTCACGAAGTTGTTCCTTCAACTTTGGGATTAAGTTATAATTACAGGGACTTAAGTTCGGTGACTGTGGTGGGTGGAAAAGCACTTCCCACTCTCAGCGACGGTACAAATCAGTGTGCCGTGTGCGCCCTTGCGTTATCTTGCGTTAGGTGAATCTTTAGAATACGAAACACAGTCATATGCGATATTCCTATCTCCTAAGCCAAGTCACATACCGTCTGTCGTTCATCGTTTTCTAATAGCTCGGAAACAGCTTGCACTTCCTCTTCACCAGTGGGCAAAATGAACGCAACCCACAAGACAGGATTTAAATGGCAACTACATACTGTGGGAGGGGTTGCACTCTACAGTGCAGTGACGAATTTACAGACAGTTGCGCCACTACACTCCTACCTACCATATGTAATTAGAATAGTCCATTCACGTGATATTTAATTAATCATTTTTCAAAGCAATTTATTCGAAATTGGAATTGATATCTGTGCATGCTATTTTCAGTTGCGCAAGGAGATGAGCATCGCTTAAGCGGGATCTGTGGCTGGACTTCATAAATTTCATTTTAGAAAACAGCTGTTCGCATTGGTAGGTTGATGAATACATACCGTCATTTCTTGTAATTATGGTCCACGATACAACCATTCAAAGATCGTTGTAGAAGTAACATAGACCGTTCATAGGTAGCTGCAGTGACTTGAATTCAAACTACAGTACAGCAAGAATATAGATAAACGAGGTACTGCGTTATGGAGTACAAAATTTGAATAGTTGTATCGTGGACAATAGTTATGTTCCAGGACCATATTTATGGGAAATGACGGTACTCATTATTTTTTAAGCAAACTGTCTAAGCAGTGGATATGTAGTACTGGACATCTTTTAAAAAATTTTAGCCCCCAGTAGACCTTCACATTCTGCTTTCAAGAAGCCATCATTCTGCAAATCCAGTACCTCTAACTGCAATTCTGGGATAACATTTTCAATTTAAACATGAAAAGCAGTGGCAAAAATATTGAAATCTTTCTTCATCCTTTGAAAATCACTGAATCTGTGTTCTTTGAACTCGTATAACAGGTGATCTATTTTAAGAATGTACATATTTAAGTTCGCGTCCTGAATATTTGTAACTGATCCTAAACATGAGAATTGAAAGAACCGCCTTTCTTGTGTGATATCCTCTCGATTCATATGATTCTGCGAAAGACATTGTATCACTAATGAAGCTCCAAAGTACAGCAATCCAGTATAAGTCTTAATCCGCCACGTACACGCGCAGTATTTTCATGGAGTGGGGGAAGGGGAAGGTAGGGGGTAAGTTTGATGCTTCGCTGAGGTCTGACGTCACTGCGGCAATGCCGCAGGAATGCCCACCATTGTTCTTCACTAACACTCGGACGACCCGGCCGAGCCATGTTTTTTGAAGTGGTCACGTCCCTCGTTGAAGGCTCGAACCCACCTCGCCACAGTCCTGTATGGTAACGCCGCCTCTCCAGATGCCTCAATAAGACCGTAATGACATTGTCGTGCTGTATGACCACTGGCAGATTGAATTTTCAGTAAAGATCGCTGTTCCTGCTTTGTAAACATGGCGAAACACAACCGCTTAGAGCTATAACTAACAGGAGACTAACCTCAACTCTCCACAGCGCATGCGCTGTGAGTCAGACGGAAGAGTTCTTTTAGGTGGGGAAGAAGGCAGACATAGACTAACATGTGGTCAAAGTGACAACAATTAACTTCGTCTCGTTTCTCTTTCACAGCAATGTTGCCACTATTAAAGTTACACTCCACATATTTTATTTTTTTTGAAGATTGGCTAATTAGTATTAACTCACAGTCACACAAAACAAAATATTATAGCGGGAAAAATTACTTTAAAGTTGGCACTTGGAGAGCGCGGAATTTTAATTATGACGTCGTTAGGAAGGTTTCTATTCGGCTTGCACCCTTGAAAATTAAAAAAATGAAGATCAAGATATTAGGAACCATTTGAACAAAATAATAAAAAATTAAAAACCGATTTTTTGTTAAATATCATATTTAGCCAAAGCGCCAGAAATAATTTCAATTTCAATTTTCAATTTTATTTATTTCAAATATACAGAATAAAGAAATATAATTACAAAACAAACAAAGAGAAATATAAATAAAATAATACAAGCAATATAAAAAGAAGATACAGTAGTATTAACAAAATTTGAGACCGAATGAGAAACGACCCCAACTTTCTTTTTTGACATCGTCAACGAGTGGTTGGCGACTTACCATGCCGAACGCACAGACGTGCTGTAGTTCTATGTCAAAAAAACCACTCAGGTAATCAACTCAACCGGGATTCGAACTCACTTAGCGGAACCTCGGAGCACGAGTGTTGCTCGTTAACCCTTAAACTACGCCATTCTTCTGGCGAGCTCTTACTGGCTAAAACGAACTACAGCTAGGCTGTTTGAAAATTCATGTCGGTGTTACAACCGGGCGGGTCTTCCCTCGAGCAGTGGCCCTCGCAAGGCTGGGCACGGGAAAGCTTGCAGGCTTTTATGTGTGCGAGGCGAGGTGACAAGGTGTGAATAACGGCTCCAGCTGTATAACTATAACACTAAGGAGGGAGCAGTCGCCATAATGTTGTGCACTCAATGTAGCGGAGATGAAGCATGTGTTGGGCACGTCATCAAGAAGGCGAGGTGTTACAAGACCCGACTTTATCTCGGATTGGCCGAACGTGTTATCACGCCTAGTGCGATGCATTCTGATTCATTGTGCAAACTTGTAATAATCTCGACGTTTATTAACGTTATAAATATTTGTCTGTATTGCAGGGCGACACTTGTCCTATATCTCGGTTTAGGAATACATGAGGAGCCTATAGGCAACGTGCAAGCTCCTCTGGTGGCGACTGTTGCTACTAACTGGGGGACAGCAGCGATAGAGTTGTGCTTGAAGCGTATGAATATACTTAACATCTCAGGTTGAATGATTAGAAATATGATCCTAAAAAGCGGAAAGGTAATGCAAATTGCTGTGTTCTTGAGTGTAGTAATGCTTATAGGAACACACCAACCGATATTGTTTTTATTCATTCCCAAAACAGAAAACTGAATGGCAACGACGCTAATTGTGGATCCAAGCAGTACGCAGACGAAAGTAAATAAGGCTACACTGCTTGTAATCATAGTATTATTACATACTAGGCCTGATATAAAAAATAGAATGTATATAGTATTATGTTTACAAATAACCATTAAGTTAACAACGGCAGCAATTTATCATTTAAATTTCAAAAAGTACATAATTACTGAGTTCTTTACATATATATTATGTATAATATTAGCAACAATAAATAATAATATACTTATTTTTAAATGTATTCATATCGATATTTAATTCTTGATTTCAAGTGCTGATGGTTCACCTTGGAAACCAACACCCGCAGCAAGAATTTGCGGTATTCATTTTATTGGGATCGAGATCAGAACACCCCCAAAACTAGCATACCGTTCCCAGTATTTTTATAAAAGATTACAAGAAAAAGACTGCCTCATCTCAACTAGCTCCGGAAAGATACGAAAGAGACGCATAAAGAAGAAGAAAAGATGAAAATTTAAGTTTTATGGAAGGCGAATGCTCAACAAGTGTTATTTCGAAAAATGAAGTAGCCATACAGGCAGAAGTAAATGAAACCATTCTTAGAGATTTTGTTTTTTCTTTCACAATTGAATTGTGTGAATTATCTACTCAAGTGTCTATTCCATTACATGCCGAACTGAAGTCACATAAGAAATGTTATTACAAGCGTTCAGGAACAGATGATAATATTATGTTTAATGAAATGCAAGGTTTCTGAAATTATTCTACAATAAAATATGAGACAGAACTACCAGACTTAATGGGAGTGACATTTGTGGTTTCGAATATATTGTTAAAATTGCTGCCAATTGAAACAATCATACCCGTAGAATCATAATAAGAAATATTTCCAATTCTATCATTTAACCCAAAAAGAGCTACCATAGATAGTCGAAACGCCCCAAGATGTAGACCATACATATTATTTTTGCCATTTTTATTAGTGAATTTCACATCGAAAGCTTTCGAAAAATTCTGTCCAAGGTAAGATTACTAAAGAAAATCGTCTACTCATATTTTCCAATTAAAATGAAAACTGGATTGTCGTATTCTGCTATGAGGTCGATGTTCGGAGTTAATCGTATAATTATAATTATAATGTATTTTTACCGCCACTTTAATGTTGTTGACCTCCACAATGGTTACTGTAATTTTGGGTTTTGGCCTAGCAGAGAAAGTATTCAGGAAACAATGCCTGCAATATTGAAAAATGTAGAGTGATAATTAATTGTCAAGAAGTGGAACAGCTACCCAATGTGGATCAGTTGGTGGCCTTCAAATCTAAATGCTACCGAGGCAGATCGAGTGAAAAATTCATAACAACTGATTGCGGATTATTGACTTTATTAGAAGGTGGTGATGAAGTCAGGTTTTCCCGGAATAATAACAAACCTCTCCGATAAAGGGAGGCCGGTGTTCGAATTCATGTTGAAAGGTGCATTCAATGAATTAAAATATACAGTATAACATTTTACACAGACTATCAATTGAACTGTTTCCGCATGTTGATCTTGTTGTTTATTCAACTGTCCAAAGAGAAGTCTGAACCTCATAAGTGATACCAACACGGCACTACTTATGAGGCAACTAGGCCAGAATATCATGGGGTAGAGTGGCCAGTTCCTTTTGCCTTCCATTGCATATATCGTCGACTAGCTACAAATTACACTAGTCAGACTTCATACGCATACAAACAATATTGTTCTTCCTCTGACACATATCGTCAAGTGAAATGTACAGCCTGATAACAGATGTACATATCAGCCAGAACCTCAATCAGAGGTAATATGTTGAAGATATTGTTCATTATGTGTTGTGTTTTAGAGAATTTGCAGTCGCCCATTATTCAGGAAGTGTAATTAAGACTACTTTTAGAATTAAATCACATTAAAATACGTATTTATAGAGACATTATACACGCAAATATTACACACGTCATGACATCAAATATAAGTATATCAATGTTTTCGTAATATGACTGTTCACCCTTATTCAATGGTCTGAAATCTGATTTAAATGCCAAACAACTTCATTGATATTTCAGGAACTTTGTAGTTACATTTTTACACTCCTCTAGCAGTACTGAACTTTCCACTGGGTCTATAAAACAATTAAAGACTGGAGATTGCTGGGTTTGCAGTGAAAGACCTGCCCTTGGGCGGAACACTATGAATCAATGAACCCATTCTTACTAATATTACAACTTTTTATCGGCAGAAAGCCGCATGTAATTTCTATATCACACATGACTAGTGAATGACTGCGAGCCTGTAGTTAATTAGGAATTGAGACACTGCGCGGCGCCACCAGTACGATTTTGAGACCCATGCACGGTGCCTATAGCTAGACCACTTAGCCATGGTGAAAACCTTAACTCATTTCCTTCTGCCACAATCGCTACGTGTTCCCCTCTGTGCATTCCCCGACGTCGATCACCAATCAGAATTTGTGTTTAACTCAAGTTGGCAGTACTAGGCCGCTATTATCGTGACTCTTATTGGATTACGTTGTTTACTTCAGCTTCAACCGTACACTTTTGGTCAAAATATTTGTCCTCTATTTTCCGCACATGCTCACATAATTTCCTACATTTTTCGGGGGAACATTCATCCATGAGTTTATGATCAAACAATATTTCTCACGTAATGACATGCCAATACTCTGGTTATAACTTAAACACACAGCACTATTACTAGTATTAATTAATTAATTTTATATTTCACTTCATTACACTTCACTTTGGTGCAACTGTACTCCCTACGAATTCAGCGTTCGTCATGAACAATAATTGTGGAAGCGGAGATATATGCATGCGCATTACAACTGCGTTTACAAAGTGGTATCCCTTATAGTATCAAAGACGGACAAGAGCCATTTTTATTATTTGTCAGTAGAGAGCCAGATTTTGTTTCACTATGTTAACTTCTAGTATAAGGTATGAAAATTTGTGTGTGTTATATTGGTAACTTTATTAACAAAATAATTCAGGTCTCCACTTAAAAATATTAATTTGAAGCACTTTAAAACATACCTAAAAATGACATTGTGCGCTTTTGAAACTGTGATTGACTTTTGTCCAATTTTGAAACAAACGAAGATGCAAGTGTCCATTTTAGACACTCACAGCCCAGAATCAGGATAATCCTATGGAAGTTAATAATTCTATTCTAAAATTAATATTTAACTGGAAAATTTAGAAAGTTAAATTTAGAATATTACTACTATTCAATTCCTTACTTCTTATTTTACTGCAATTCTGCATAGATAATTGTTGCTCGTTTAAAGCAGCGGTCAGCAGCACAGTGCACCCTCGGGCTAGCATCTCTTACCAGCGGATAAGACACTGCACTATCGTGCATCCGTGGCTGCTACTGTGAGGAAGTCTCTGCGAGATGTATTAATTAGGTGCGGTGCGAGGTGTTGATGAATGGAGCATCGCTCTTCCTAGAACTGATCAGAGATAAGTTGTTATGAGTTAGTCTTATGGCACTAAACAAATGACATCTCAGTCACCACATGATGTTCAATTATACTGTGGCTGAAAATATCAAATAGTTTGAGACTAGCTCTGTGTCGGTGAGTTGTATAAGTTGAAACTGTTAGTTTATATTTTAAAAGTTGAAATATTGGATATGCTTTCTGCACGTCGGTGCATATTGCGATATACTGCTTATCTGTTACCCATTTCAGCGGATGCTGATGACCACTGATTTTTTTAGTAGGTTATTTTACGACGCTTTATCAACATCTTAGGTTATTTAGCGTCTGAATGAGATGAAGGTGATAATGCCGGTGAAATGAGTCCGGGGCCCGGCACCGAAAGTTACCCAGAATTTGCTCATATTGGATTGAGGGGAAAACCCCGGAAGAAACCCCAACCAGGTAACTTGCCCCAACCGAGAATCGAACCCAGGCCATCTGGTTTCGTGGCCAGACGCGCTAGTCGTTACTCCACAGGTGTGGACTCCCCACCTCTGGTTTATAGGGTCTTCAAAACAATCACTTTCATTATGAGTGTCTACATTTGTATCAGAACTCTAGATTACAGTACCTAAGTTACTATACCGGTGCCACTGAAGACGGCAGTTTTCCTTCTAGTCGCTTTCGAAGTGTTTACTTAATAACTTCTGAACATCCGCAAGTTTCTCTGAGTTTACATTAACCCCTACTTTAATTGGTGAAGGATTCATTTACAATCGTTTTTTAGCACGTTTCCATTGCTCAGGATTAAATTTATGTTATCTAGTTAGTTAAGGTGTACTCTCCAACGTATTGCGCTTCATATTGAACTCAAGCCGCTCAAAATCCTTATATTTTAACAAAATTTCGATATAAAAGGGAACGTCCAAACTCGTCAAGATGAAAACATTAACTGGTCACCATAACAGTTTTAAGCCATTTCCAGCACTCTGATTGGCTGAAATGGCTGAAACAATCTATGCGTGAAGGTGTCCGTTTATGAAAGTATTGCTCGACCGAGGCCAGTGGAGTCCTGCAGCCCGGAGCGCCACTTGTACTTCTCCTGCATTCGTATAGCGTCATCACGATAGTTCACATTACGCCCGCGTCTTCACTCGCCTCGGTCGAGTTATAACAACATATTTTAACGTTCACAAAAGCATGTAAATATAAGTTTTCAAAATAAATGAACCATAGATTTGAAAATAGAGCGAAATATACTATAAGGACCGTTCCTTAACTAAATTTTGATAAAAGTGGCGTATGTCCGTCTTTGATACTAGGTTCCTCGACATGCAGATCTTGCAATCTGCATTCTTTGGGAGATCATTTTTACTGCGTTACTCGAAACCGCGAAAGGATGTTAGGCCTAAGACTTCTGTGTTTTTTGTTTGTAGGCAATGTCAAGGTGTAGCCTACTACAAAAACATATGGAATAATAATTTAGGCGATACAAAATATAAACGATGCGTACCTCGTAGTGGCGTCATTGTCTAAGGCAGTGTGATCCAACCGGCAGCCCTCGGGCCACACCCGGTCCACTTTTGGCAATAAACTGGCCATGGACGAGTCAAGAATGCTATGGGCCACTGGCGAAAATAGCAGTCTAATTGGGCCGCTTGATTAAAAAAGAATAATTAATGGATAAATCGCAATATAGCGAATATAGTTATCCCCACCCACATGAAATGTGCATTCGACACAACACTCGCCTATCACGTAGAGTGACTGATGAAGTGATGAGCTATTAGGGGAAAAGTGGAAGGGGTCGTGGGCGGAGCTTCTACGTTCGCTATATTGCAGTTTGCCCCAATTAATATTATTATTGTTGTATAGTCAACTGTCCGAAGACAGGTCTGAACCTCACAAGTTATACCAACAAGGTACCACTTATGAGGCAACTAGGCCAGGAGATAATGGGGTAGGGTGGCTAATTCCTTTCCCCTTCCATTGCATGCATCGCCGATTAGCTACATATTACACTAGCCAGACTTCAGATGAATACAAACAAATTGTTCTTCCTCTGAAACATATCGTCAAGTGAGATGTATTGACTGATAATAGATGTACAGCAAAAAAAAAATCCATCTTGTATAATTAATTGTAACAATGAAATTTATTGCATTTGTTAGATTCTTACCATCTTTTGTTTCCTTCAGTGCCTCAAACTTACAGACGAAAAAATTTTGAGAGTTTTATTTTCATCTGGCATCAATATTACATTTCTACCTCTATTCGGCAAAGATAACTGCGTATTTTTACAATAAATAGCAATACATACATATGGCTTCACTATCCATATTGACATTACCACAGTTTGACACAATACACAGCACAGGATTCTTTTGTATCAGCTACAAGGGTCGGTCCGGTTTTTTTGCCACTACTGTATATATATATATATATATATATATATATAATATAATATAAATATATATAATATTATCAGCCAGAACCTCAGTCGGAGGATAGTATTCATATATATATATATATATATATATATATATATATATATATATATAGGCTATATTTCCATTATTTCCTAAGAACCTTTCAGATGTAGCTATACAAACAATTATTGTTCTTCCTCTGACACATATCGTCAAGTGAGATGTACTGCCTGATAATAAATGTATTTATCAGCCAGAACCTCAATCAGAGGACAGAGGACGAACTTCATTCACAGTTACACATTTTATTTCATCCTTTCCTTAAATACTAGCCTCTAGAGAGAGAGAAAGAGTCTTTCGGTATTTTGAGGAGGCAAATAATGAACTGTCTCTTCAGAATCAATCTCCGCCCATTTTTATGGTCAGTACTCATAAAACTTAAACAATTAAGCCACAGTGCCGTGCGATTTATTGATTAATATTTTATTAATTTTAGCTTGCAAAATATACGTTCTCCAGATACATTGGTCGCAAACAATGCCAGAAACATTTTCATACCAATTGCCGTATTCTTTTTTAGTTGGTTATTTAACGACCCTGTATCAACTACGAGGTTATTTAGGGTCGATGAGATTGGTGATAGCGAGATGGTATTTGGCGAGATGAGGCCGAGGATTCGCCATAGATTACGTGGCATTCACCTTACGGTTGGAGAAAACCTCGGAAAAAATCCAACCAGATAATCAGCCCAAGCGGGGATCGAACCCGCGCTCGAGCGCAACTTCAGACTGGCAGGTAAGCGCCTTAACCGACTGAGTCACGCCGGTGTAGAATGCTGACAATATTATCATTTTTAATGTAGGCTAACTGTAGATTATGAATATTAATATCTTTATAATCATGATCATCTCCAGCATAATCTTGCAAAGTTTCATATTCACTTTCAGAAATGCAACAAAATGATGGCATTCAGACATCAGCTCTGCGGAAATAAGATTTCCGTTATAAGAACTTACACAGTTTTCATCATCATCATCATCATCATCATCATCATCATCACACGAATTAGCCTACTTTTTGTGCAAAGCTTATACAGTAAATGTGTTTAATTTGTATTTGTTCTTTAAATGATAGTTCAGCAAAGTAAATACAAAGATGAATGTCATTGGTATTGTAATAAAACTGGAGTATCACGAAACTTGTAAAACGTTTGACGACAAACTACTGTATGTGTCAGCTTTTTCAATCTTTTCTTGAAAGTTTGCGTGCGTATTTAATTATACAATCTTCTACTACTACTACTACTACTACTACTACTACTACTACTACTACTACTACTACTACTGCTGCTGCTGCTGCTACTACTACTACTACTACTACTACTACTACTACTACTAATACTGCTGCTGCTGCTGCTGCTACTACTACTACTACTACTACTGCTGCTGCTGCTGCTGCTGCTACTACTACTACTACTACTACTGCTGCTGCTGCTGCTGCTGCTACTACTACTACTACTACTGCTGCTGCTGCTGCTGCTACTGCTGCTGCTGCTGCTGCTACTACTACTACTACTACTACTACTACTACTACTACTACTACTACTGCTGCTGCTACTACTACTACTACTACTACTACTACTACTGCTGCTGCTGCTACTACTACTACTACTACTACTACTACTACTACTACTACTTCTTCTTCTTCTTCTTCACTTCAGGGATTAGGCTTAAAGCCTGTTCCGGCTTCACATTGACTCCTTCCAACGTTTCCTTGGTCTCTTTTTCCTTTTGGTCTATATGTTAATATTCGTCTTGGAATTCGGTTGCTATCCATTCTCTCTAGATGTTCAATCCACTGCTCTCTAAAGCTAAGAATCTTTTCTTCCAGTGATATCACGTTTAGTTCACTTCTTATGTCGTCTTTCTTAAATCTATCTAGCCTAGTGCAAACCTTTTCTACATGCGGTTCTAAACTGGATTTCTTAATCGCACTAAACTCAGAGCCTTGGTATTGAATGAGGGTAGCCAAAAACGAGTTCTGAATGAAGCGTACGTGACCATAGCCACTGATGCGATGTTATCATTTCCTTGCATATTTTACTGATAAAATCCGTGAGTTGGGTGACAGTATGTGATGGATGAATAGGACTAATGCAACATGCAAGCTATACGTGAGATAAGTAAGTGCGATAATATTTACATTCACTTGGCTGGTGTGAAGCGTGCTGCATAACTAGACATGAGCTATTTACAACTTATGCACAACAAAGATTCAAATAAGGATAATTTTTCGTCTAGCCAGGCGATGTGGAAACGAGGGATTTTAATGATACCCGTACCAGACTGCAGAAAAAGCTTTTTTTTTTCTCTCTATGTAAGTACACATCACGTCGAAATGACAGATACTACTGTCGGCCTGGTTGGCACAGTTGGTATAGCGCTGGCCCTCTATGCCCGAGGTTGCGGATTCGATCCCGGGGCAGGTCGATGGTATTTAAGTGTGCTTAAATGTGACAGGCTCATGTCAGTAGATTTACTGGCATGTAAAAGAACTCCTGCGGGACAAAATTCCGGCACACCGGGGACCCTGATATAACCTCGGCATTTGCGAGCGTCGTTAAATAAAACATAACATTTGAACATGATAGATACTATCAGAGCAGTGGATACTATAGGTCTCGCAATCACGGATTACCGACGGAAGGAATGCGAATCAAACACTGCGATAAGGAAGAGCGGGCGAGAGGAAAGGTCACGAGATAACTTGAATGATATTCAAGAGTACAGTCGGAAGAGAAATGACATCGATAGAATCAGCCTTGCGTTGTGATTGTTACATTACGACTTCAGTTTGTTCCATTGCATGTGAATACGTGTCTTGTATCGCACGGTATTATTATTTCATTCGTAAACATATGTTGCGCGTTTAATTAGCTTCGAATTTTTCTTTTGCCACGTTCTTTATTTCCACAGCGATGTCTTTATTTGTTCATCTTCTTGGAAGAGACAGTACTTCCATCGGCTCGCACCTCTCCTCCCTCGGCGTGCCTACATACACACGTCAAAACAGACAACAACGCCACCATTGGTTTTCGGTAATCGTTTCTTGCGCGAGCTATACTAAGCAATATTCATAAAAGGCACTATTTCAACTTCACAAATTAATAAGATTGCATTGGGCAATAGGGTTTACAAATATTAGTAGGCCTCATATTTTACTTGTGATTTGTATAACCCTGTTGTTAATTTGTAATGTCTCAACATTGTGAACCGGGTCTTAGGTAGTTACATTGCTTGTGAAAATGCCATTCTGTCTTGTAAACCTCACGTGGTGGAAGGAATATTATTATTATTGTTATCCAAATATTGAAACCCTATTTTACCTTTGGTATATTAGGGTTGTAGTTTGTTACATGTGAAATACATTATGTAGTGATAATACACAATTTTAAAGAATTAATAGTGGGTGTGAATCATAGTTACAATATAAATACACTAATTAAGAGACAGTAAACAATACTAAATACGTTATGCAATAATTACTTTCAGTTAAAACAAAATGAAATAAAATTAGAAATTATAATCGAAGGTGTAGAGAAATTGCAAGATTATTACATTAATTTGTGATTTTATACATAATTTTAAGCAATATTAATGAGATAATGCACAGAATTGGCGTAGTTACAAATAAAACACCTATTATATAGTTGGTTTGCGATAGTAAAAAAAAAAATAAAAACAAAATTACTTATGGCTACAAACTATATACCTGTCATCAAATACTCAACAATAGTAAAATCTATAATACAAACATAGTTATTGTTGTTATTACTATTATTATGTCCCAAAGATAGACACCTTGTTTTACATAGTGCATTAGGATTTTATAACATCATTAATTTATATACAATTAATAGCTACAGTCTTGCGTGGATGTGGTGTATAAACTCTGTGAATTGTTTGTAACAACATTTTTTCTAAGAAAATGGTAAAGGGGTGTGGAGAAATTTAAATTGCAGTCCGAGATATGATATCTTAAAAAGTGTCTTTTCCTTTCGAACACTGGATAGTGAAAAATCAAATGTTCAACAGTCTGATTCTCTTTGCATATGCACAGAGATTCTTCTGCACTTTTGATCCTAAATCTTTCAAAGTAGGAACCGAATTTTCCATGGCCGGTCATAAATTGAGTGTAAAAGAAGTCGGTTGGTGGAAGGAATAGAGCTTGTAAGTTTATCAGTGTTATGTCGTGAAACAACCCGCATTTACAGCTGCCGGTACGTATAAAACTGCAAGGCATTTCCCTCGAAGGCTTGGATGTGCAAGTGCAACTACGTGGCATATAGCCCTATGTTCATTACTTCATAGTCATCCTCTAACACCATTCTCCGAACAAGATGCACAAAAAGCAATCGAATTAATAACAATCACAGCAGAAAGAAATGTAGAGTAGGACCTATCACAAGAGTAACTGAATTTACTTCTCGTGGGAGAGGCTCTCGTTCAATGTACAGTTACACAGCCACCCGAAAGGTCAGCGTTCTTCGTTATTTATTTCAGCTGATATATTCTCAACGTCCTCAAATCTGTGTAGGCCTACTATTATTAATCATGTTCCGACGTTCTTCCTGCAGAATTTGTTCACAGATTTACAATAGTTCCCTATTAAAGCACTGTTTTGCTCCTTCGCTCTCAGGCCATAGTCGATTCAATGTTGTTCCATTGCGTTGCAATTCTCCTTCATTTCTAGCTCTTTTCTTTCTTTCTTTCTTTCTTTCTTCCTTTCTTTCTTTCTTTCTTTCTTTCTACATTTCTATATTTTTCTACTTCTTTCTTTCTTTTTCTCTCTGCCTTATTTCCTTCTCATTTTTTCTGATGTCCTGTAAATCATAGCTTAAAAGAGATTACGCACCAAATGATATACAGATATTGTACTACACAGATTTCATAAGGCAGTTATACAGAGTTCTCAGAAGGAATGTAAAATACTTCAGGATAATGTAGTTTGGTCTACAACGATTTAACCTGATAAACCTATGTCCGAAATGTAACGGTTGGGAAGTTATTGATGGGCAGACTTTTAAATGGAGATAGGCATTGTGGACGTATTTCTACGTTTTAGAAGATTGTGATATGATAGATTACTGAAAACGCTGTACCTTGTGTTGCTCCAATAAGTTTATTTCATAATTAAGTACAAACTCAGTAAGAAAATAAAATAATTACACAAGACAAATTACTAAGGTTGCCTTTCTTATGGATTTCTCTTCTTCTTCCTTTCTTCCTCTCAGTTTAACCTCTCCCTTCTAGGTACATTTACACGACCCACGCCACCCAGGCCTTACAGGGCCGCGACCTGTCGGGAGAGGAATTAAGCTATGAATCACATACATACTTTTTTGACCACACAAGGACATGGAGGGCCTCCCCGGATAAGGGATCAGCTCAATGCCAGGGCCGCCTCCGATACAACACAAACATTTAAGACATTACACAGCATTCACTCACACATATGAAAGGATTAAGGGAAGGATCGCCGTCCATGGCCGGACTTTCAAGAGGTACAATCCCGGCATTTGCCTGGAAATAACTGAGGAAACCATGGAAAAACTCAGTGAGGATTGCCGGCACCTGGGATCGAACCCCGGACCTCCCGAATGCAAGGCCAGCCCTCTACTACGCCGCTAGCCCGCTCGGTCTTATGGATTTCATGAATTTCAAATTCATATCAGGTACCGGTACCGGTTCTCTGTCCGAACTCAATGAAACACTTGGTAGCTTTCCAGTTTCAGATAACATCCGGTAAACACGGGAAAACACACAGCTAGTTGGAACCTTTCGCTTGGGAAAACGTCGTCTGTGTTCCTCAATACATTCGCAACACATGGCAAAACATTGCCATAACAAAATTCACAAACAAAAACATACCTGCGTATTCACTATGCGAATACACGAATTAAATATCAAGTGAACTTGTTATCAGTTGTATGTGTTGCGCTGGCGTTGCGGTGCTCAGATGCTGCCGCGCACAAAAGATCTGGCGTAACACCACAAGGACAGTGCACGGAACCGCAAACGTTCCAGTATTTCTCCCCTTAATATCACTCCAACCGTTTGACTTCAGACATAGGTGTGTTAGGTTATATCGATGTAGATTAACCGAAACTACATTATCCTGAAATATTTTACTTACATTCCTCCTGAGACACCCTGTATTTCCTTCACCACACGATAATTATTAATCGGTTTGATTAATTGATTAAACTACATTTGATCGGTTAATATTATTTTAAAATGAATCCGTTAATCTGTTTCATTAATCGATTAAACCGACAGCTATAATAATAATAATAATAATAATAATAATAATAATAATAATAATAATAATAATTCCACACATGTAGAGTAACGGTTAGCGCGTCTGGCCGCGAGACCAGGTGGTCCGGGTTCGATTCCCGGTCGGGGCAAGTTACTTGCTTTGAGGTTTTTCCGGTGTTTTCGCTCAACCCGATATGAGCAAATGTTGGGTAACTTTCGGTGCTGGACCCCGAACCCAATATGAGCAAATGTTGGGTAACATTCGGTGCTGGACCCCGGATTCATTTCACCGGCATTATCACCTTCATCTCATTCAGACGCTAAATAACCTAAGTTGATAAAGCGTCGTAAAATAACCTACTGAAATAAAAAATAAAAATAGTAATAATAATAATCATAATAATCCTTGCTTCTTTCTTTCTTTCTTATTCTGTTTAATCTCCCCTTTTCTCCGACTTACCATTTCGGGTAGAGAAGGGAGATTCTTTGGATCGTACACAAGATATCTCATAAAAGCGGACCTTCCTGGTCATGAAATCGGCATGACGCAGGACTACCGCAGAGACATCACAGGACAATCACAATACTACGGACAAACATCCAGTGCCTTGGACGGAAGATAAATTTCTTCCATTGCCCACGCCGGGAATCGAACCTCGGACAGTTTGCTTGGGAAGCGCGTACGCTATCTAGAGAGCCACAACAGCGGATAATAATAATAATAATAATAATAATAATAATAATAATAATAATAATAATAAGGGAGAGTGTAATGATGGTGAATATGACGGTGATAATGTTGTTATGAGGGTTGATGTATTTTCTACATAGTATATACTGTAATTCGCTTATGTTTTTCAGCAGAGGTTTATAATTTGAGACATTTTTAAACAAAAATACTCGCATTTAACGAACTTGTTCTTCAACCGCTGTGCTGACAACTAGGACGCGAAGACATCCAGATTTCACAAGAAATGCTCGCAACGCGCAGGTATGCAGGTTCGGTTCTCGGTACAGTCGCCGCCCGCCTGGGAACAAACCGTCTTCAATATGCAGGACGATATATTCCGTACGATGACGTGGCGGCAGGAATGCCGCGGATGAACAATAGCACGGTCATTACCACCCGGGATTCCACTTGAGGGTATTAGGATTCGTATTAGACACTTCTCTCTTCCATGGAGTGCCTGGCTCTCGACAACTAAGATGTGTGTGCAACTTCGGTAACTTATTTACATTGTGGCAGTAAGCTCTCTATTGCAGTCACTCTTAATAAACCTAAAGAACAATCTAACGGAATTGCAAATTTTCACTAAACGTCACGTTTTCCTTACACAGACTATGTAAATTAATTCCTGTCAGATATCATACCTACGAACCATTACAAAAAAGTGCTCATGGACATTTATCCTGAACTTTAAGTTTCTGAGGTGCGAGGGATTTTTACCGTCTATTAAACTAAATCTGCAAGAAATAAATTAAACCAGAGTATTTCATTTCCTGATTGTAGCAGTGGATTTAAACATTTTTAATCCATCACAATTTTTGTCACTGTTTAAAACATGTTGGAAAGAGTGGATGAAGAAAGAATGATACTGAAACTGATCAGGAAGAGGAAAAGGAATTGGCTGGTTCACCAGCGAATAGGGATTACAAAGAATGGACACTGAGTGTATTTTCCTGTGTTTTGTTTCTCTGTCCGCCGGCGTTTAGTTCCACTTCCAAGCGCTAGAGGTTAGTGTAATCGAGCACACGCTAAGATAATAATTGAGTATAGAGTTTTGATCCAAACATCGCTTACCTTATTGCATAATTCAGTAACGCTTTGCTTCAAATTCAAGTTAACAGCTTTTCCTTATTTCTCAGTGATTAACTAGTTATAATAATTTTTTTTTTATATTTTACATTAAATTATATTATAAAATAATATAATACATTATAAAATTATGTATCAAATTCGTTTAATATTTGTTTACAATATAATATAGGTATATGGTTTTACTTCTCATAGGAGTTTTGTTTTTCCATTTTCAGCGCTATCAAATCATTGCATATTTTAATTGTTGTTGGGGTAAACGTCCTAACTCTCATTATAAAGGAACTCTAGAGTGTACACATTACAGTTAATGACGGATTTATTATTTCATCGGTCCAATTTATTTTATTTGAATACATAATGTACTTAGATGTATTAATTATTGTATGTGTTATATTTACGCTGTGTCGACTGCTAGCTGGTGTGATATTAGTGCCATCTTCTGGGAGAAAGTAGAATCTTACGCTCTAACTGGTTTGAAGGTCATTGAAATCAGTCCTGCTACATCAAAGGTACCGACGCGAAGTGTCCATACTGTATAATTATCTATACGCTGGGGTCACTGGCTAAGAAGAAACTGCATACTGAAGGATGTACTAAAAGGAATGGTGAATGTGAGAAAAGTTCGGGGCAGAAGAAGATATCACATGATAGACGACGTTACGAGATATGGACCATATGAAGAATCTGAGAGGAAGACGGAAAATAGGAAAAAATGGAGGATGTTGGATTTGCAGTGAAAGATCTGCGATTGAACAAAAACACTGAATGAATTCATAGCGTATTAAGAGCCTTTATCTAGGCTAGAATTTATTTATCAGAACATGGCAATGACTCTTTGTTAATCATCTTATTAGCTATATTTATCCAAATTTTTAGACAAAGAACATAAAAAAATATTTATTCTGGAGCAATATGAAGATGCAGAAACGTTGTACTGAGAAAACTGCAATTGTCTACTGCCGACATGATTTGAAAAGTTTGCGCACGGTGAAAGAAAAACGACCGCAGAACATTTAATAATGTCGCTTGATAGATAAACATACTATTTTGAAATTGGTTATTTTACGACGCTTTAACTACTGCTATGGTTATCTAGCGTCAATGAAATGAATGTGATAGTGACAGTGAAATGTGTCTAGGGTCCAGCGCCAAAGTTATCCAGTATTTATCTTAATGGGTAGAGAGAAAACCTCGGGAAAATCTTCAACCAGGTAACTTGTCCCAACCAGGAATTGAATCCGGACCCGCTCTTTCACGGTTAGTGTTACTCCACAGTGGACTCGATAAACATACTAAATTGGCTTAAATACTTCAAACAGTTTGTAATACAATTCCCTCTCCTATGTTTTGGCTGAAAACTCACTAGTGTTTCCTCTTAAACGAAATTGGTTTAGTAGAGTACGAATAAAATATACAGAACTTTCACAAATGTCTCAAAATGGCTTCCTTCTTCTTTCTAACGCCTTTAGCTTAAGCTCCATATTTTGTCGTGTTTTGTTGAAAATTGTGGATGAATTTCCATTTTTGACACTACTCTTAAAACTTCGACAAAACAGTTGTGTAAACAATGAATTTTAAATGTCCCTAGTGGTAAAAAATCATTGTGAAGTGATCGAGCACACCAATCAATCAATCAATCCTCATAGCCGAGCCCATCTTTGAGGGAAAAGGGCCATCCAGATAACGATGAACTCTCAGACTGAAGTGAGCCGAAGCATCATCATGCATGAACCAGATTTTCTGGATGACATCCATGGACATATCTTCCATGAAATGGTGAAATTTATTTCGGAGAAATTGCAGATAAATATCGTCCGTCTCACGCTGGGGAGAGGAAATACAAGCACATCAAAAGATCTGCCTGTTCCTTTGTTGATGGCTTTTCTGTTCCTCTTCATGAGGGTCTTCATAGCTTCTCATTTGAATATAATATAGAGCCCGGATGTTAGGCAAAATGCCTTTTTAAAACTTAGTGTATGTATGAAAGACCTATTAGAGATAAACACGTTTCCACACATTTGGGGACGATAGGCCCAATTTTTATTTTGCCTTTTTTGCCTATTTTAGATTCCGTTGCATATTTTAAGGTTAAATACCTTTTTCAACCTTTTTACGTCGTTATTGTACATTTTCTATATTTTAACCCATTTAAAATAAACCGCACATAAATTATATAAAAAAAACAAAAAGAACGGTCGTACAAATTAAAAATATAATATTCACCTCATACAAATATTTGCTGAGAGTCTTATTCTCCAGCAATATACTGTATGTTTCCAAGAAGTCGTCAACTTTTCTCCCCTACCGATTCCACCTCTTATGTCACTTAACAAAGATGTTTGAACAGTATAACCCTCAGAGTTCGGGTCACTTCGGGGTTTACCAGCGAAAGAAAGGGGTGAGAGAAGTATTAAAAGCAAGTCTCCAGGTCCCGTTACTGTTGTCGCTTGCACGCACAAGTCACGCGTACTTTGAAGTCTCTGATCCCTTCTCACACCCCTCTTTCTGAGACAATACACAATCGGTTTTTCCCGGTCTCTGAAAGAAAGTAGAGACAGTCCTTCTGAAATAAGTTGCTTTAAGTTTGCTCCAATCATTTCGGTATAAGTAGGAAGATCTTTTTCCACCATGAATAACGTTCTCTCTGACAGGCGGGTCACTATGACAGTTGACAACTTAAAAAAGCATCTTGTTGTGACATGTAACCAAGGAAAGTGAGAATCGTATGGGATAGTTTATTAAGTATTCGTCTATTTTTTGTCTGTTTTCATGAATAAGAAATGCCTATTTCACTGCCTATTTTTGCTCTTTTTAGTGCTTATATGCCTGCCTATTTTAACCAAAATAAATGCCTAAACATCCGGGCTCTAATAATGAGATAATGACAGTTGAAGACCCCGTAACTAGTAAAACCTGCGTTGTGGGTTTCCTGTATATTTTGAACATATGTTTGTTGTCTGTTTTTGTTATTGTGTTGTTTAAGAAATGCATGGATTTGTTGTTTTCTATTTCTAGTGCTTTGGATGCATTTTGTTTATGTGCTTGTGTAGATTTTCAATCTGTATTTTGTTTCCTTTGTATAGTATTAGTATGTCTTCCACATATCTGTTCCAATAAATGATGTTTGCACGTTTGCTCTTGTCTTTGTTTAGAATGTGTGTCTGTTCTATGTTGTGTATGAAAATTTCGGCTAGGATGCTGGGAATGGGTGACCCCATGGGTAGGCCTTCAGTTTTAAGTGTAGTATTAAGAGGGGTTGGGTGCAAGAAAGGCACTTCTCTCAAATGCAAGTTTTGAGGAAACTGATGTTGAAAATTCAAACCGTAATAATGTTATCTATCAGCGTATTCCGAATCTCACCGGACCGGTGGACAACAATGACGTCACGCTACAGCGAAATAGGAACAAAACTGCTGGAAGGATCGATGGCTGTCATGGCGACTGTATAAGTTGTTGTCTGTGCTACGCTAGCAAAATTTTACGAAATTTCCGTACTGCCATCTCGTTCAAAGAAAAGAGCGCATAAACAATTTATTCCTTGAACCGGTAGTATTAACTGGTCCGTTGACATGTTCGCTCATAAGCCATTAACATATTGTTTTTACGTTGTGCTCATTACAAACAATACAGCAGAACTAAAGCAGAACACTCCGCCATGACAAAACAGTGCACGATGTCATTCGTCTGCTAATTCCCGCCCTGTACAAGAACCAATCAGATTTACTGATGGCGGCTGATGGAGACTGCCACCACCTCTGCAAGCTGATGGCACCGGTGCGACACCGGTGGAGCATCAGTGACTCCATCGGTGAAATTCGGAACACCATGATGCTATCAGATTGCTCTGCGCTGAGATTCGGAATACGCTCTATGCACGCCTTTACATTTTGAGTACTCCTGACCTCTATGATCACAGTATTGAACTACAACTTGGTGATCATATGCATATTGGTACGTTAAACCAAAGGTCCCGAGTTCGATACCCGGCCCCGGAACAATTTTTCCCTCGAAATTATTCAAATCAACTTTACAGGGAGTTATACCTGAAAGCTTGATTTGCTTATGCATAACAGATTAGAGAACATAATACAGCATTTTACTCAAAAAGGGCACATCCTCTAAAATGCCCTTCTTGCACCCAGCCCCTCAGTCTTGTACGTGAAGTAATTTTGCTTGGTGATAGTGATAATTTTATAACCCAATTAGTGTATTTTGGAGATTTTAAAGAAATAATTTTGATAGCATGCTATTGTCATAATAAAGAAGAGATCACAAGTTTTGTACTACTTTACCTCAAGTACAAAATGAAACTATTCTGTTTATGGTGCACCTTCAAAATATTTTGTTTAAAAAAAATGCGCGTACACTTTTACAAACACTTCTCTATAGCATCTGAGTTTAAGATATTTTATTTTGTTGATGCTGTGAGCCTTGCAGCCCTTGGCGTTGTTTTATAATAGAACAAATATTGAAGCCCCTGTTTTGCGAGTCACTGTCTGCCATCAGCATGTGGGCTTGGCGGGGATAGCCAAGATCTGCGAACGTGATGTTTTGCGGTATTCACTTGTGACCTTTAAATATATTAGTCATGAGCTTCGACGTTACTCCTTCGGTGATTCATTTCCGATAACAAAGCAAATACCTTGCAAGGCGGCAAGCGATATTTTAGTCCGGATGTTTTATCTCTTGTCAGTACACCTTTGGATGGAGATATTTCTAATGTTATCGAAGTTCTATAATCGTTGTTGATTTAACATTGAACTTAGGGGAGAGTCGGGTAGTATCGGACATCGGGTAATATCGGACAGTGCGTTTCTTTCATCTACCACCATATGATAGTACCTGAATGACATGGTTACGTTTCTTTATGCGACATCACAGAAACGTAACCATGTCAATCAGGTACTATCATCGTGTGGTAGATGAAAGAAACTCACTGTCCGATATTACCCGATGTCCGATACTACCCGACTCTCCCCTATTTGTACAGAAATATCCTATTTAAAGATTTCATAGAACGTCATAGTTTTGGGCATGTGTAATTGCATGCCGCTCTCTCTCAGATTTTATTGATCGCAAATTATTACAAGCAGCAATAATTTAATGTATCTTAATCACAAATATGCAGTACTTGTTGGTATGGTGTGGTACTTGTAGTATAGCTCGCGCAAGGAACGATTACCGAAAAGCAATGGTGGCGTTGCTGTCTGTTTTGACGTGTGTATGTAGGCACGCCGAGGGGTCGAACGGTGCGGGCCGATGGAAGTACTGTCTCTTCCAAGAAGATTAACAAATGAGGACATCGCAGTAGAAATAAAGAACGTAACAAGAGAAAAATTCGAAGCTAATTAAACGCGCAACATGTGTTTACGAATGAAATAATAATCCCGTGCGATACAAGACACGCCTTCACATGCAATGGAACAGACTAAAGTCGTAATGTATCTATCACAACGCGCCTGATTTTATCGATGTCATTTCTCTTCCGACTGTACTCTTGAATATCGTTCAAGCTATCTCTTGACCTTTCCTGTCGCCCGCTCTTCCTTATCGCATTGCTTCACTCGCATTCCTTCCGTCGGTATTCCTTGCTTGCGAGATCTATAGTAGCACAGTCTAGTTACTCTAGTACTGTTCTCCAACCAGGAGATTAACCGTGAAAGGAATGTGCTTACTATTGCGTCATCTATTGGAGCGAAGTAGATAGATAATATTACCGTTATAACGTCAGTTAAAAAAACATGCGCTCTCCTGCATATGTTATTTCCTGTATGGAGGGATTAAAAGACCAGGAGATTAACCGTGATCTAATTTTGTAACTAGGGTACTATAAATATATGTGTATCAGTGTTATCGTTTGTGCTTTGAGAGTTAGCCAATGAAGATGCGTGTACCTACGTGTGTGACCTTATGACATCTACATTCATTCATAGCATTGCCCCGCTGCGTCTCATTCCCCTGAGACTTTCTCCTGGTTGGAGTACAGTATATATAGTCACGAAGCTTTAGTTTATGAGGGTACTAAGAATAATAGACTGTGCAGGTAGGGGAACATGGGGCAGGACGGGGTAGTTAATGTTTGAATGCTTTTATTTGGTATCAAATAATGTAAATGTATGGGTTTTATGACATAGGCTATATGCTTTCTTTACACTGTAAACAAGTAAAAAAATTAACGCTTCGAGTGAAATCCGGTCATTATAACCTTAAACTAAATTAGATTTTCGAAATGTGTGTTTTTCCCCGTTCTGCCCACGTATGGGGAAAAATGGGGTATCTATTTTTTGTAACAATTAAATGGCAAAAGTGACAAAAATTATATACTGAAAGTGTGAATACAACAACATTTTACAAGTTTACTTGAGAAAAAGTCATTCGCAAAATACGCAAATGTGCGTGGCATCCTCGTCTTCACTGTCTACTCCTGCGCAACAATTGTGAGCCCATTTCAGACATGATACGCATCTAATCCAACCTTCTTCTGACAAACAACAGAACGAACAACCCATTACAGTAGGTGAAATTTAATTAAATATGACATGGGGCAGGACGGGGTACTGCCCTGTTATGCCCCACCCCGTTTTGCCCCACAGTCACAATTTCTAAGTTATGAGGTATTGGCAGGAAAAATAACGCACGAAATTTAAGAAAGTTTCGGAATTAAAAGCCAGATAAGCACTCTATAATATGACATTAAGATAGATTATCTAAATAAATCTCATTTCTACTTACGTGTGACAAGAGAACACTTTAAAGTTGCAAATGAATGATACAATAAGCTTATAATGCAGCAACCGCATAACATACAACAGATGCAAGGAATGGCAGTAAGTGTTGTGTGATGATATATTTACATGAGTTGACGAAGTTCTAAAAAAAAAAAAAAAAAAAATCGGTAGATTGCACTACTTGTTGGGAAGATAGAGGCTATACCCCGTCCTGCCCCCCTTCCCCTTCCCCGTCCTGCCCCATATTCCCCTACTATTTCGCATTGTCTGTAATGAGGCGGTAGTAGCGATCCTAGTGGTTAGCAACTGTCTATGGATGCATATTTACTACGTATCGAGCTTCGTGACTGTATATACTAGAATATGGTAATAGTACAAGGTCCTCCATATGACGCTTCGCAAGCTTAGCGGAATTTTCTATCATATTCCTCGCACAGTTACCGCGAAATCGGCTGTCGTTTCTATGGTAGCAACTTTAGTTTTCTGAAAAGTTTTTAGAGGGGGAATATTTATAAACGACTTGAAAATGAATAGAAATGCATCTTACTTAGGGTTACCATACGTCCCGATTAATCGGGATTGTCCCGGTTTTTAGCCTTGAAAAATCTGTCCCGACTTCTTTTTCAATAAATAGGCTTTTGTTCCGATTTTTGGCTTACGTTTACAAGTTTTACAAGTGTGCCCATAAAGTTTACCTATCGACATGGAAGATATGTCTCTATGTTATAGATTGTAGGTACGTATCTATTAAAACTTTCCAAAGCCTATGTCCCTGAATAGTGTTACTACATGACCTGTTATTTTTTAGAAAACTATGTGTATGTAATTTAAGTTATACTGTACATAATATACGCGAAATATTATTCAACACACATTAAAAAATGTTATGTTGAAATGCTGAACCAACAAAGTTTTGAAAGACATGCACTGTTTTATAAAATCATATATGGCAGCAAGGAAATACTGCTTTAGCATGCCCTGTAACACAATACAAGGCAGATATATGATACCATAATAACGACTTGTTTAAGAGTAGGAATTTAGGCTAAAAGTGGCATACAAATGACAAAGAAACAGCTGGGGATTAAAAAAGCGTCTAGTATAATGTTTTGTCGTGAGGTGGTTATTAACGGAGTTCATGAACTCGCAAATAATTTCGTGTATTGTGACATGCAATTAGGAATCGCGAATTCTAATTCAATTATCCGTAAGCCTGCTGTGCACAAGCGTTCCTTGTCTAATAGCAGGTTCGCATTACAGAATTCCTCAGTTGTTTATAATGAACTGAATTTTATACAGATTAATGTCGTAATGTTATCTGTGGTAACAGTATCAAGTATAGCAAATTGAGGAAATTTGTATCCATTGCAGGGGTTTCCAAATATACAGACCTTGTATTTTATTTCTGCCTCTGTGCAACATCACATTTGCAGTGGGGAGGTGAGGCGATGGGAGGAAATTATAATGCTTTCCAATACACTGATGCCCACAGCGTTGCCAACTCCGAATTCCATTTACCGCTGCACAGGCTTAAAAAACCGCTAAACTGTAGTTGAAAAACTCCAGATTTTTTCTTAAAACATCACTTCCAAATTTAAAATACAAACTATACAATTTTAGGAACTGGAGAATTTTATAATAATGTAGACTAAATTGTGGAAAGTGTGCATCACTTTGAAGGCTCTATGTTCTGTGCAGAAGCGTATGTACAATTAAATCAGAATATTTTGGATCCAGTATATCACCTTAACCATTTACACCGAGCTTTCCAACTACCACCGGCAACTTCTTCCACCTAATCTTTCAACACATGTTTTTTTCACACATATCTAAACTTTAGAATGTATAGTTTTACGTAGCATATTTCTTCAGAATTGCATGAAATAGCTCAAGAATATACTGGACACTTCGGAAACAATCACATTCACAACCACACCAGTCGGATCGAAATCTGATTTCACACTGAGCTGGAGACGTGCCTGCCAACAACGAGTCTGGTTTTAAGTTTTACGTATATCTGTGTTACATAAACTATAATGCGGAATGATAAATAATATATCATACTATAAGTTATCATAAATGAAAATAATAATTCAATTCATTATCTACTCTTTATGATAAAATATATCAATTCATTTACAAAAACAATGCATACATGATTAGACTAAGAGTATAACAAAATACGGCATACCTTCTTATTTTGTACAACAATGGATGAGTCAGGAAATGGACGTGGTTGTACCAAATCGAGTTAACATAAAATGTTGATATTTTATACTCGCGCAATGAAAATTGTGATAATACCATATTAAACTCTGATTTATGATTAACTAATTTTGTTGTCCTCAAGTACATATAAAAACAATTATATCTTTACAGAAAAAACTTAAAAATATCGTCTCCTTCTGCCGGAATCATAAAAAAAACGCCAAATAAACAGCTAGCCGCTGATGGTAAAATTCTGTAGCTGACCACAGTCCTGAAAACACCAGATTTAGCTACAAAACCGCTGACTTGGCAATACTGGATGCCCACGTTGTAAGATAAACCACTTGAAATTTAACGGTCACTGAAGTAACACCTACTTTTGATTTTAACGAATTGTACAGAGGGAACATTGTTGTGATGCTGCAATTTTTTTTGCACTCCAGCATGAATTATTATAGACAATCTTTATTGTTAGAGAAAATCGTTCATAATGTGCCACATTATTGTACCAGTGACGTAAAATATTACCCTGCAAACTAAAACGTAATGACTTCTGTTATGACGGCATTATCTTGTGCCATAAAGTTAATGTTATGAAACGAATGCAATAACTATGATTTAAAACTAACCATAATTACAAATTTGATATTTCTTTATTAGTCATTTTATAATACTGTCATAAGAAACAAGTATGAAACATGTTTATAATGTTATAAAGTTATTGCATTCGTAGAAATTAGGAAACTTGCTTTACTCGTTCCCTAAACATTGACTCGTACAAATTAGTTTCATAACATACTAGGGTAAACTTTGGTAATTTCGTGATAATTTCATGAAAGCTAAATTAAAATGCAAATGTGTAAATATATCCTTATTCCGATTTTTTCATCTAAAAGACGATAACTTGCTGTACAAATCTGGAGACATAAAAGATTGGATACGTTCTTGAATATGTGCCAAAAACCACTTTTACAACTTAAGCTGAAAGGTTGGTTATTTCGTGATAACCTTGGTAATTTCGTGATATTGCATTGATAATTTCGTGAGAGGTAGAAGAATTGTGGAAAAATTCATTAAAGGCAAATGAAATTCTCATTTATAGTTACAAGACTTCAAACATAGTAATTCCGTCTAATATTCATAGCAAGAAAACATAGAAATACATATCAACACATAATAAGAATGAAATCAAAGTAAAAATTGAAATTGAAAAGGGATCTTCTTTGCCCTGAAAGGGTGAACACTTTTATTACGGACTTTACTATAGCCTATATTACTAGGGTAACTCCAAAAGTAATGCATAACATTTGTTTAAAAATTATATTTTTATCCTACAGCTCTGCTATTTTCACAGAATGTAGATGCATCCTTAAGGAACAAAATGTCACTTTCCACATAATCCCCGTCCCTTTCAACTGCCTTACGTAGCCTAGGAACGAGGGCCTGTAGACCAGCACGGTGAAAGTCTGGACAACACGTCTGAGCCACTCTTTAGTAGTGTGCACAAGGGAGTCATCTTCTAACCTCGTTCCGCGAAGGGATCCTTCAGTTTACCAAAGAGATGGTAATCGCACGGTGCCAGTTCAGGACTGTAAGGCGGATGTTTCAGTGTTGTCTATCTGAATTTTCTGATCTGGTCTGTGGTCTTGTGACTGACATATGGCTGTGCGTTGTGCAATAGCAGAACATCCTGCTTCTCCCGATGTCGTCGAACACGACTCAGTCGAACTTGAAGTTTCTTGAGATTTGCAACATACCCGTCAGAATTAATGGTGGTTCCGTGTGGCATGATGTCCACAAGCAAGAGTTCTTCTGAATCGAAAAACACAGTAGCCATAACGTTTCCTGCCGAAGGTGTACTTTTGAATTTCCATTTCTTTGGTGAATTTGCATGATGCCACTCCATTGTCAGCCTATGTCTCCGGTCCAAAATGGTGGAGCCATGTTCCATCTTCTGTCACAATTCTTGTAAGAAAGTCATCTAGCACTTATCATTGACACTTAGCATGATAACAATTCAAACAGAAGCTACACTGAACCCATTGCGTCTCCGTTTTCTTTTTGTTATCACATCTTGTCTTCAGATTTCTAAAATTCCTATTGTAATACAATTTTTAAAGTAGTATAGAATGTAACACTTAATGCTCAACAAAATTTCGCCTCTAACAGCTAAGATTTCTATCAGTAAAGCTAAGCCTATATGGCGACTACAGATGTATCTAAAATTCCAAAAACATTTCCTAAAATTTCATGAAGATACAATAAATCTTTGTACCAAATATCATATGCTTACCTTTAGTAATAAGCCTGTAATGTAATTACAAACATCCACAAAATTTGTACGCCTGAGAAGTCGACGCAAACTTGCTCTCTGCAAACATAAAAGTTCACTGAAGCAACTACAATAGTCACACAAAGCTTAGCTGTATGTTTCTGGAAACTGGACAACATATGCAATCCCTTGGCGGAAATTTGGATCTCGTAACACCATTGGTTAGTTCACAAAAGAGCAAAGAAAAAGTATCACGAAATAACCACTGCCACGAAATTACCAATGTTTACCCTATTAGATATCAGCTATTCGAAAAATGTAATTTTTTTTTCACGATGGTGCTGTATGTTGTACCATACCCCTCTCCGATACCAAAGTCGAGAAATAATGTATCTAATGACAACAAACGTGTTTAAAAAGAGAAATTAAATTACCTGAGGATAAATATTTTCACAAAATGTCTTCGACAAGATAATCCCAATGCGAACAACTGTAATTCTGAACAACTAAACATTCGAGGTTATAACACAGTCTACTATATACAGTCTCAAAGTTTGAGGTGATTTTTTGCAAATCTCGTGATAAAGCGCTCCAAGCGGTTAGCAACTAGAAACAATAGACTGTCCACGGTCGACTTTGGACTGTGTCGTATTTGCATCGAGTGCTAGCTCGTTCTGTATATCACATTAATGCTTGTGAAATGTTCGTTATTGGTTGTAATGAAAATGTTAATGGCTAAAATACAATAATTGGAATAATAATATTTTATTAGAGACGTAGAAAAATTAAGTTTGTTTTAATGAAATTTATTGGTCACGTTTTATTTTAAATTCTGGTGGGATTATTATTGCTTAGGCCTACTTTTTTTTCAAAGGATATGTTTTTAATTATAGCTCTTAATTTTGTTGTTATTTTTATTTGTTACTTTACTAGAGACGTAGAAAAAGTCTGTTACAATAACATTTATTGATCACGTTTTATTTCCAATTCTGGTGTGATTATTATTGCTTAACCTCATCCCACTTTGTTAACTACGTAAGCCTACACTACAAGTACCGGTACACGTAAGTTACTCCATTAATTCATATTTCCATTATTATTGCTGTAAAGGGAAATGCAAATTAATATTTATTGGGTTCATAGTTAATTATCGCTATAATCTTGAATGAGTGAAGCGATTATAGTAAATTTCAGTTCGTTTTGCACAAACAAAAATAATATTAACCTATTTCTTGCAGGTATCTTCGAGTTTATGGTGGAATTTAATATACTTCATTAAAATAATAAATTAACTTTATGCATTTAATATTTCAATAATGGAAGGAAGGTGTTAATTTTTCCAAAGGAACACAACGAAAGTGTAACATATTTTGTCGTCTACTAGGAGAGAGAGATCTGCGATGATGAGGCGATAGTAGCGATCCTAGTGGTGGGCAACTACCCATGTTTGCATTTTTACTACATATTGAGCTTCGCGACTGTATATAGTAGACTGTGGTTATATTAAGATCCAGAAAAACAGTCGAATCGAAGAAGAGATGATAGCAATAAAGCTTCCTTGGAGTAAAAACAGCTGAACATTTGAGGTTATAACAATACTTTATTTCGAACTCTTTTTTATCATTGCATATCTATGAATATGTACATGTGTAATTTTATTATAACTATTTTTACTTATAGTAATTAATTGTGTAATTATTTTAATTAGTTACTGTTGCATTTTGAGACTACTATCTGACGTAATCATTTGATTGTTGATACATCGAAACAGAGACGATACAAATAAAATAAATGAACGTAGGAAAAAACTGTAACTTCTTAATTTTGAGCAGCATGCTTTTAATTATCAGTGTAATTCGATTCTCATTGGTTAATTTAGCGTCAAAGAGCTCGTTCATTGGCTCACAAACGTTCGCGTGGGATTATGTCTATAACTGCACAAACGAAATGTTGTCTAAAAAATAGTGTACGGCACATATATTAAAAATGATTTTATTTTCTTTGCACGAATGCTCCATTAGGCCAGCTGCCTTGTTTCGCAAACATCACTGCTCACAAAATAAAAGACTAGATGGGTCTTCAAATTGAACTACAGAGTGATGTAGACCTATACACATTTTGAAACACTATTTCTCAGCAACCAGATGAGATAGAAATACGATTTTTGCGGTTTTGTATTCCTTAAGTCCGTACATGTTCAAAATGGCCCCCTTCCGCCACAGTACACTCCCAACAATGACGTACAATAGAGCAACATACCAACTGGATTGTTGCTAATGGAATATCATTACAAGCATGTTCAGTCTGAACTCCAGTGCTTGTGGTTTTCTGGCGTACACTGTGTCCTTTAGAGCTCCCCCATAGGTAGAAGTCTGGAGAGATTAAATCGAGGCGGGAACTCCTCAGCACTTCCTCTTCCTATCTATCTCTGATTGAGTGTGCGATCGAGAAAATTCGTCACATTGACATGAAAGTGAGCTGGAGCCCCGTATTGTTGAAAATAAAACACATTTTCATTGTCAAAGAAGTCACTAAGACATGGAATCGTGGTTTCCAACATTTGCAGGTATTTCTCACCCGTGACAGTCCGTTCAAAGTAATACGGCCCAATTATTCCTCTGGAAGACAGATCACACCATACTGTTACTCTTGAAAGATGTGTGGATTTTCGTTAGCCCAGTACACACAATTGTGCCAATTGATTGTGCCATTAAGTTTAAATGTGGCTGCATCTGACCAAACAATTAAGTCTTGAAAAATCTTCCCTTTTATCACACATGTTCAAGAACCACTCACAAAATTCCAGTCGGCTGTCTGGGTCGTCCTTATTTAGTGCGTGGACAAGTCTCGGAATGTAAGGTTTTTATTTTTGAGCTCGCAAAGTTCGATGAACACTGGATTTGCTGATACCAATCTCACGAGAACATTGCCTTATTGACTTCTTTGGGGATTGTGCAAAAGCCTGCATGACTGTATCAACACTCTCCTTTCTTCCGCATCGCCCTTTCAACACATCTTGCACCGTTCCGTCGACTTCAACAGGAAATACTACAACTGTCTTTACATGGATATGTGTTAGGTTCTCATTTCTGTAGACATGTCTTCCAAAAAGGGGGTGCCTGTATTTTTATCAGAGAGGATCTATTATTTAGTAAAATTGATATATCTGATTTTTGCCTTGAACAAGATATTGAAATCTGTGGAATACAAATTGGTTATGAGATATCAAATTTAATTATCTTATGTGTTTATAGGGCGCCAATGGGAGATTATAAGGAATTTACAACTAACTTAGATTCATTATTGAAAAGACTTTATAAACCACATACCGAATTTGTAATCTGTGGTGACATAAACATAGATTATCTATCAGAAAGCTCACGTAAAAGAAAATTAAACTCACTTCTTGAAACTTATAATCTTAGTCACACAGTAAGTTTTCCAACCAGAACACAAGCTGGAAGTAGTACTGCCATTGATAATATATTTATAGATAAAAGTAGATTGAATTCCTATTCAACAGTACCATTAGTCAATGGCCTGTCTGATCACGATGCACAAATTCTAAGTGTTTTCAATAAGAGTGAAAAATTCCAAAGTGTTAATCTAAAAATAAAAAAAAGGATTATAAATGCTGAATCTCTTCATCATTTAAATACATGTCTACAAAATCAATCTTGGGAAAATGTATATAGTACCGATACCATTGATATTAATACTAAATTTAATGCATTTTTCACTACATTTACGAATTATTTCAATGAATGTTTTCCAGTCAAGGTGGTGAAAAAATGTAAAAGTAAAAACATGTGGATAACTCAGGGAATTAAAATATCATGTGCTAGAAAAAGGAATCTATATTTAATGAGTAGGAATAGTGATGATCCTCATGTTCTTAATTACTACAAGAATTACTGTAAAACTTTGACAAAAGTTATAAAAGATGCAAAGAAAATGTATCTGAATGAAAAAATACAAAATTCAGATAATAAGATTAAAACTATTTGGGATATTATTAAAAATGAAACTAATCGATATTCAAAGAGTGAAAATATTACTTGCATTAAAATCAATGATAGTAAAATAGATAACCCAAAATCAATTGCAAATCATTTTAACGACTTCTATATAAATATTATTCAGAACTTAAACATTCAAGATTGTGCAGAAGATGCTGCACTTGGTTACCTAACTGATGCATTTAACACTGAGTTTTTAGGTCTCAAATTTATTCCCACTACCGCAGCAGAAATCATGCATGTGATAAAACAACTAAAAACAAAATATTCCTCTGGATATGATGAAATTCCAAGTAAAGTTCTGAAAGCTTGTTCTGAAATATTATCCCCTCCGTTAAGCTATCTATGCAATTTGTCAATGCAATGTGGTATTTTTCCAGAAAGACTCAAATATTCAATAGTAAAACCAATATACAAAAAGGGAGATAAATGTACTATTGCTAATTACAGACCCATATCATTATTAACAACATTTTCAAAAGTGTTTGAGAAAGTTATGTATAATAGATTATATAATTACCTGGAGTCCAACAATATATTAGTTTTAGAACAGTTTGGATTTAGAAAACAAAAATCGACAGAGAATGCTGCTTTTAGTTTGGTGGATGAAATACTAAATTCATTAAATTCGAAACTACATGTAGGTGGGATTTTTTGTGACTTGGCTAAAGCATTTGATTGTGTAGACCATAGTATATTAGTAAAAAAATTGAAGTTTTATGGTATTAAAGATGAGATGTTGGGTTGGTTTACATCGTACTTATCAAATAGAAAACAAAAAGTAGAAATAAATGTACCAAATAGTCATAAAGTTACTTATTCAGAATTTAGAAATATTAAACATGGTGTTCCGCAGGGGTCAATTTTAGGTCCATTGTTGTTTCTAGTTTATATTAATGATTTAGCCTTGACCATAAACAATTTATCTAAAGTAATTTTATTTGCAGATGATACAAGTGTAATTATTTCAAGCAAACAATACGATCATTTTATAAACACTTCTAATACAGTGCTGAATCTAATGAATGAATGGTTCCATGCAAATAAACTAGCACTTAATGTTGATAAAACCAGTGCAGTCAAATTTAGTACACACAATAGTGCTCAGGTTTCCTACAGTATTCGATTAAATGGAACTCATCTCAAAGAATCTATAAGCACAAAGTTTCTTGGTTTAGAATTGGATAATCACTTGAACTGGAAAACGCATATAGAATGTATTACTCATAAATTGAGCTCTGCCTGTTATGCATTAAGATCCTTATCTACTATTGGTGATATAAACTTACTTAAAATGTCATACTTTGCATATTTTCACTCTGTAATGAAATATGGATTAATATTCTGGGGTAACTCGTCTGAAGCTAAACACGTTTTTGTTTTACAAAAGAAAGCTATAAGAATAATGGCCGGTGTGCATAAAAGGACCTCATGTAAAAATATTTTCCGAAACTTGGAAATCTTGACTTTACCTTGTGAATACATTCTTTCCCTAATGATGCTGTATATTAAGAACCAAGATAAATTCAGTACTAATCAAGACATTCATCATTTTAATACAAGACATAAATCAGATCTTCATCTACCCTCTGTTAGTCTAAGCTGTTTTAAAAAAGGAGTTCGCTATTCATGTATAACAGTCTTCAATGCACTGCCTAATAATCTTAAAGATTTGAAGAACAACGAGAAAAGGTTCAGAAAAGAATTAACCAAATTTCTACATACTCATACCTTCTACACAATTGATGAATTGTTTATGCTTGTGAACTGAATTATTCTACTTAAATGACATGTACAATTTTATATAGCTCAACTAAAATATGTTTTTATATTGACTTAATCTGTTTACTATGTATTGTATTTTTTGTTTAGCATAACTGATGAATTGTATGTACTGAAAATTGAATAGTATACTGTATAGGACAACTGATGAATTGTTTAAGCTTATAAATTGAATTAATCTACTTCATATGAATTATATAGCTTAACGAAAATAAGTTTGTAAATTGAACTAATTTGATTGTATATGTTTGTATAGTTTGGCTGATGAATTGTATATGTTCTTAAAATGATTACTAGTCTGTGTAGCTCTACTGATGAATTGTATATAGACCTACTGTAAATTGAATGGTAATATGTATAGCTCAACTGATGAATTGTTTATGATTATAAATTGAATTAATCTACTTGATATTAATTGCACAAATTTGTATAGCTTAATGAAAGTATGCTACTTTGTATTGTATATATTTGTATAGTTTTGGCCGATGAATTGTATATGCTTTAAATTGAATAGTAATCTATATAGCTCTACTGATAAATTGTTTGTGTTTGTAATTTGAAGTAGTTTGCATGATATGTATTATCAATTTCTGTATATCACAACTGGTTGAATTGTTTATGCCTTAAATTTAATTAAATTGTTTTGTATTATAATATAGCTCAACCTATGAATGATCGTTTGCGTTTGTAAATTTAATAATCTGATTGGCTATGTATTGTATACTTTTAGTAGAGCCATCGATGTAGCTCAGTCGACAGACTCGCTGGGCTGCTGATCCGGAGCTGCGTTCGGGCTTGGGTTGGATCCCACTTTGGACTTTGGTTTCTTCGGAGGTTTTCCCCAGCTGTGGGACTGAAGCCGGATGGTCTATGGCATCCTTGGCATCAACCCCTTTGATTTGATTACCCCCTTTGATCGTCACTACATCTCGCCAAAATGTAAAAAAAATGTAAAAAAATTGTACAAAATTGTAAAAATTGTAGAAAATTACTAAATTGTAAAACTATAAAAATTTGTAAAAATTGTAATTGTAATATTGTAAAATGTTGACATGTTCCACATCTTAAAGCTTCATTGCTCATGTAAGATCTATGGAATAAAATAAATGAAAATGGAAAAAAAATGAAATGTCGCGGATTCTTGTGATAGTTAACCTTGTTGGTGGTTGTGTTCCAAGTTCAACCCTCCAACGTCGTTGAACCTCAATAACATTCTCCACTTTCCAATAACATTTCAATATCCACTTACGTTCATCGAACGATAATTGCACCGCCATGTTTGTTTGTAAACATGAACATGTTTCCATGCTTTCCACTGCCTTCTGAATCATAAACTGCAAGAACCGCATTTCTATCTCATTTCTTTACTGTGAAATAGTATTTTAAAGAGTGTAGACATCGACTTGGGACACTCGGTATATGCGTTCCTTAAAAACACTCTTATGTTCTTAAAATATAAGTAATAACTCTAGCATTTAAATAAACAAAAATAAATTTGCATACATACATACATACATACATACATACATACATACATACATACATACATACATACATACATACATACATACATACATACTAATAATAATAAATCTGTAGCCGCAATTCTTCTGGTAATTTTCGCTTTTCCAAAAATAATTGGTGTTAACATGTATAATTAAGCATCCTGAAATCGAAAATCACTTTTTTGACATTTTTGTTTGTATGTATTTCTGTCTGTCTGTCTGTCTGGATGTTTGTTACCTTTTCACGCGATAATGGCTGAACCGATTTATATGAAAATTGGAATATAAATTAAGTCCGTTGTAACTTAGATTTCAGGCTACATGGCATTTAAAATACTTTATTTAAAAGGGGGGGGTCATAAGAGGGCTTGAATTAAATAAATCAAAATATTTCCCTTATTATTGATTTTCATGAAAAATTTTACATAACAAAAGTTTCTTTAAAAATGATTTTCGATAAGTTTTATTCTATGCAAAATGTTGATAGGACTTATATTGAATGAGATAAATGAGTTATAAAATAACAATGCGTTTATTATTGCCACCTAACAGGCTGTAATGAAATAAAAACAAATGACTTCGTCTATAAGGGACGACAACAACAAATGGAAGCTATTAACAAATGCCTTACTATAATAATACCGGACAGTTAGCAGTTCTGCGTGCGAACGACGCTGGTGCTGCTACCTAGGCGGCCGGTGTGGTGATACTCGCGAAACAAGCTGTAATCAGCTGCAATGTGTATTGTTGCTGGACTAGTACATACTAAGAAACTTGCAACGGCAGACTTCTACTCACTCTCTTATCACTCCGCGCACACTTACACTGTTGTGTAATGTTTACGGAACTTACGTGATAAGTACTTAGCTTCTCAGTAGTAAGAAACTGTTTGGGATGTACCGTTAATGAAATGGAAGCCGCAGGAACAGTGCACTTCCGTGTCTTATTTCCAGGACTTGTACTGTGGTATAAGGAAGCATAAAATCGCAGTAAAGGAAAGCAATAATTAATTCACAGCTCATATTTGTTTCACGAGCTCTCGTGTCACCAAATACCTGAGCTTGCATTAGCGCAGCAATTTCCTTATCACACGTGCTCTGATTGCTGTTACCGTTAACAGGAAAACATTTTATTAGTCTGTGTTAACTGCCTGGCGGTTACAGTCCTTGAAAAGCCTTGACCCAAGTCAGTACGTAAACTTCCTTTCCGATCTTTTGCCTCTAGACAGAAACACCATGAACTACCGTGGAGGTCTGCACGACGCGACGTTTGATCCACCTAAGCCGGTGTCAGTTTTTTGCTCTAAAATAATAATATGCTGTACGGGGAAAAAAAAAGAAACCTGTAAAAACCGTTTGGATTTTAAGAAAATGTATACTGTTACTTTCTCTGTTATAACTTTCATGATATTTGCGTAAACCAAAGTTCACAGAGTTGCTTTACATACAATAACATGCAATATATTACGAGGCGCATCCAGAAAGTAAGTTTTCCGATTTTTTTCCCTTTGAAAGTAAACGTAATTAGCCGTGTCAATTGCGCATGCGTAACAGATCTATGACGTATCAATCATATGCCAGCCGGACAGGTCCCGCCTGGTGCCAGTAGCGTGGCAGCAGTGGTCCGAAATGGAAGCTCTTATTCCTTCTCCCGCCGCCTGCGAGGTTCGGTCGGTGATAAAGTTCTTTAATGCACAAAGCATAGCGCCAATTGAAATTCATCGGCAGCTCTGACAGGTCTATGGGCCGAAAATCATGAGTAAGCAGATGGTGCGTCGCTGGTGTAGGCAGTTTTCCGAAGGTCGTCAAAATGTCCATGATGAAGAGCCCAGTGGGCGACTGTCCCTCATCAATGATGATCGTGTTGAGCTGCACCAGCGGCAGTGCATCATGGAGAACCGTCGCTTCACGATTACGGAGCTGATCAGCCATTTTCCGCAGATATCGCGATTCTCTTGTTGCATGAGATTGTCACTAAGCACCTGCTGTTCAAAAAAGTGTGTGCCAGGTGGGTGCCGAAAAACCTGACACCCGAACACAAAATGCAACGTTTAGGAGCAGCACTGACATTTCTGCAACGGTATCACGATGACGGCGACGAGTTCCTCGACAGGATCGTCACGGGCGATGAGACTTGGATTTCGCACTTCACTCCGGAAACCAAGCAACAGTCAATGAATTGGCGGCATAGTGGATCTCCGGTCAGGACGAAATTCAAACAGACGCTGTCGGTACGGAAAGTGGTGTGCACGGTGTTCTGGGACAGGAAGGGCATTCTGCTCATTGACTTCCTTCCAAGAGGTGAAACAGTGAACGCTGACCGTTACTGTGAAACACTGCGAAAATTGCGACATGCCATTCAAAACAAGAGGCGTGGAATGCTTACTGCAGGTGTTGTGCTCCTCCATGACAATGCTCGTCCACATACGGCTCGGCGCACAGCAACTGTTTTGACGGAATTTGGCTGGGAGTTGTTTGATCAACCACCCTACAGTCCTGATCTTGCTCCCAGCGATTTTCTTGCACCTCAAGAAATTCCTGTCCTTCGATGAGCGTTTTGGCAACGACGAAGAGCTGAAGACGTCTGTCACACGCTGGTTCCATTCACAGGCGGCAGAGTTCTACGACAGAGGGATACAAAAGTTGATTCCACGATACAAGTGTCTCAATTCTGATGGTGGCTATGTTGAAAAATAGCTGAAACATTGCTGTATCTGTTGCCAATAAATGTTTTTTTAAAAGTGTGTTCTTTTTTTTTTAAATAGGGAAACTTACTTTCTGGATGCGCCTCGTATATCCAATTTGAACTTGTCAGAAAACATTTTCAATTATATGATACCAGTGGGGTACGCAGAATTTTGTCATTATTAAAATTGCTCATAATTTACATTATCGATATTTTAAATTTTGTGTATTATTATTATTATTATTATTATTATTATTATTATTATTATTATCATTATCAGCTGAGTTTTCACAGGGGATGTGAAACTAGTTCCGGGAAAAACGTTCGCGACAACATCGTCACGCTGCGGCTGTGAAAAAAACATTTGCGAGAATCACTATGCGACTTTTTGATAAAAAAAAATGTGAAATCGAGTTTTGAGGTCACTTAGATATGAAGAGTCCACTGCAAGAATGATGTATGCCATTTGGAATACATTTTGCAGGAGAAGCAATTGAAAGTTTGAAATGCTTAGCGCTCAAAGCTTAACTGAGATTTTCCGATCATTACTGGACAATGACTATCAGTGTTAATACCATATAACTCTCTATGTACATTCTATGTGTCTTAAGCTATGCATTGACAGTCTTGGTTCATTTTCGACAAGAAAGTGACATCCATCATTCTTGCAGTGGACGCTTCATATATCAAAGAACCCGGAACGATAATGTGAAGTTCATATTAAAAATATGAACTTTCGAATGCACAAAACGTTAAACAAACGTTTCATAATAAAGTCAGAACTCAAACTAACGAAGGGTGAATACCGCTTTTAAAATGAGTTTAAAATCGACAGTGCCTAATATTTAACATCTGCACTGTAGAACTGTCAAAACAATCTTTTCAATGTGTTTCATAACAAATTAAATTGCATATTGTGTCAGCGAGATTTTGTTACAAAGTCTGTACAAGGCGGTAGATCTCTCCATGATAAAGACAGCATTGTTATAACTAGAACGTGCCGCAGCACCAAGCACAGGGATTATATTGAAGGAGGGGTAGGAAGACTACGCCTTATGTTGATGTAGATTTTGTTACTCTGACAATAAAAAATTATAGAAGAAAAAACGATTATGGATAAAAAATACTGAAATCTAAATATGTCACTTTTTCAAAAAGTTCACGGGAAGGTTCAAACCCGGTAAGCCCCTGTATAAACATGATGATATGCAACATTAAGATACGTGGATCGCATGCGGAGACTAAGAGGAAGGCGGAAAATAGGAAAGATTGGATAATACTGGGTTTATAGTGAAAAACATATCCTTGGGTAGAGAACTAAGAATTAATCTTATTGTAACCAGAAAATTTATTGGTGTAAGGTTACATGAACCTTTAAAAACTTGAGATAAGTAATTAGAGAGAATTTTTGTGTCAGTAGACATGTTAGTGCAAAACGAAGATTGTATATTGCGACTTATAGGAAATAAAACAAAAAAATGGATATTAAAACACTAGCAAGTTATAGCATTTTTATTTTATGTCCTTCCAAACGGATCACCCTGTAAGCGTCTGTGGTAAACGATAGAGTTACTAAGAGAGCACTAAAATCAATCGCTCGACTCCGATTCTGCTAAATTAATTTCAGATCTGCCTGGGACTTCCCGCTGGGCCGTTGATTAGTTTGAAATCAACCTATTTCGCTCTTTAAAATGGGAGCAGGCGCTTTCCCCCCCCCCCCCACGCAGTGGAACTGCAGGTGTTTGTTTCTCAACCGTTAAACAGTGAAAGGTTCGCTGTTAACATTTTTAAATTAGAACACAGAATTCTAATCTATCTTATATTTTCAGCATTAGAAAGTAGACACTTAGCGTTGATTGCTCCGATTTATTTTGCATGCACTTTTTACACATATTTGAGACTAGCAGGTAAGAATGTGGACAGATAATTAGCTTCACTTATGTGGAGTAATAGCTTGTAATTACACTGGATGACAATTGCGTAATAGTCAACTATGTTAGGTGGAATTTTTCTTAAAATGTATTTGTTAGATACTAGTAAGACTACAGTAATAAGTAGAACTGAGAAGAACAGAGAAAACTGAAGTACCAGACGGAAAAAATCTGGAGTTAGATGTCTTGTCATTAAAATTAAACAGAAAGTTACCTCATGGAATTACGAATGAGCTCTTTTTTTCTTTATTTTTATATTTATTTGTTCTATCTTTCTTTTTATCGATACCTACTTTTGTTCTTAATTTTTACTTGCTGATTTGTTTCTGTATTTGTGTTCACTAATTTATTTTTTAGAAAACTATTCCAAAAAGTACATATTTTAACACCAGGTAAGCGTCTTAAAATTTTTCTACGGTAACGTGCTAAAAGTAGGCCCTACTTTTAACACTGACTTTCAATTGTTTGCGCCGATTGTCAACAATTATTTCTCCTACCAGGCATCATACGGTAATAACCGCAACCGATCAGTAAAGCGGTTCGAAAAAGGGTCAATGTAGAGCATTCACCGGCCACGGATCGAATATTGCACACGTTTCTCACTGCCAATGTGGCGCTATAGACAAATTTTCAATACTTTTACCACAACCACAAATCTTACTGTACCATATAACTTATAGAGAATTATTACTACATTAACACATTTAGTATATCACGAAACATGTAAAATGTAATTATTATGAAAGTCGCCATTGCTTCTTCATCAAATTAGTAGTATTAGTACGACCCATTTCCACTAGATGGAAATCGACACGATTGGCAGTGCCGGCAATACATGAAAACGAAATGATGCTAATGTGAGGAATGTTACTACAGGTGTGTAGTATTACGTGACAGGTTAGGTAACTTTGATTAGGTGTGTATTATGTGACAGGTTAGGTTAGGTTTAATTAGGTGTGTAGTATTATGAGAAAGGTTAGGTAAGGTTTGATTAGGTGTGTATATTATTACTATTTTGGTAACACTGAAACCCAATGTTACATTAAAGAAATATAGCGGTATTCTTCGTTCACGCACGACGATTTTCGTATATATGTAAGGTACGTATTTAGGGAGGGCTGGGTGAGCTTACAGCTCTCCCAGTGATCACATCAATTATCTACTACTCAATACTTTAAATCCAAGGCATTTTGAAGGTGTTTTATCAAGTTCCTGTAGTGGCCGGGACTAAGTAACATTCACCCGAACAAGTGCAGATCTACTTTTAAAAATGAAAGTTTTTGGGTAATAAATGTATACAAATTAAATAAGTTGCTTCAGCAATGATTTTTCATAAATATACGAAGTAATTTTTTATTTATTCATATGAAATAAGACGAAGTTTGTAATGTTTTGGTTCCATCTCTCATGTTCAAACCTTGCAGGACTCTAACATGATATCGATGGTGTTTAGGTAAAAAATGCCGAGGTTGTATCAGCGTCGCCGGTGTGCAGTAATTTTTTCCCGCAGGAGTTCTTTTATATGCCAGTAAATCTACTGACATGAGCCTGTCACATTTAAACACACTTAAATGCTATCGACCTGGACATGGGATCGAACCCGCAACCTCGAGGACTGAAGGCCAGCGCTATACCGACTACGCTACCGAGGCCGACTGTTTAGGTAAAAGGGCCTATTCCACAGATGTAATTTTTTTTCAGAATAAAAAAAGTAAATACATTTTAACACATTATTATTAGTTACTTTATATGATGGAATGTAAACATATTTGTCAAAAAACATATCTTCATGTTTTGTAATTAAATTATTTTAACTAATTACAGCAAAAGAGTCGCATTTAAAAATCAGGGTTAAGCCCTTTTCATAAAAACCATGGATATACAACAAGGAAATAAAGACAAATAATCATTACTACTAAAACACGTAAACTGCATTAAAATTATTTCACTGTCAATCATATTCACAATTCTTATAAATAAGAAACAATCCCTTAAAGATCTCAAGTCATTATTATTAGTTACTTTATATGAAAGAATGTCAACATAATAATTGCCAAAGAAAACTAGAGTGATCAGACGTCCTCTTTTGTCCGGACTTGTCCTCGCGGATTTTTAAAAAATCAAGTAATGTCCTTCTTTTCGTAACTTGTATGCCTGATATTTTGAAATTATCTGATTTGACGCCTTTTCAAGTAATTTGCCTGTAGGTGGCAGCAGCATCGACAGAATATACTCTTTGCCAACGATCATAACTCTCTTTGCATACAAAATAATATTAAATTCACATTTTGTGCGGTCTTTTTATGTATTTTGATAATAATTATAGTTCCGTTGGCTTTCATATGTAGTTAACTGTAAAATCATTTTTTATTATTAATTTTTATCATAAGTATACTGTAATAAAATAGACATTGAAATAATTTTAAGTGTAATATAGGCCTAAGTCTAAATCTAAATATGGTAGATATTTTCTGACCTTTTTAATAATTACAGTTCCCTTGACTTTCATATGTAGCTAACTGTAAAAGCATTATTATTAAGTTTTATCATAATTATTTTTATGCCCGACCATGCCGAAATGTAGTAATTATACACCTGGTAGCAGCCCTTTAATGGATTTCATTGAAGTACATCTATTCATTAAAGTTCAGGTGTTCCACCAATCAGAAAATACCATTGTAGCAATATGAAAGCCCAAGTATCGATTATTCTCGGATATGCAATCGAAAGACAACAATAAATCAATAAATCACCTATATATTTGAAATAAAATCAGTTCTATTACTAAAATAATTAGCGTTAATTGTATATAATATTCAAATAAATTCAATTTTTCATCTCGTTTTTCAATGTCAAGGTCAATGTCGACATCTGTTTCTCGGAAAAAATCAATACTTTCGCGTCTGCGCACATCACACAATTTACGAGGTATTGCACTAGGTCAGTTCCGCTCCTCAGTCAGATAAGAATAACATGGATACTTATGAATAATTTCAAGTTAGAAATATGGTCGAGCATAAAAAGTCGTATGAAAATTATGAAACTCGCTTGCGCTCGTTTCATAAACATACTCGCGTCTTAATTATTACCATTATAGGCTCGTTGCATAATATGCTATTGTAATATTAACATATTTTTAAGTATGATATAACCTTAAATCTGTACTGGTAAATATTTTCTAAGAAAGTAGATATTGACGTACTTTATAGTATAACATAGGCCTGGGCCTAAATCTAAGTACAGTACATATTTTCTGTCCTCTTTTTCCGAATAATATCCTTCTTTTTGAAGCTTTGTGTCCTCTTTTCTATCGATGTGAATCTGGTCACACTACAAAAAACATATCTTCACGTTTTGTAATTACAATTTTAACTAATTACATTAATTATAGCAAAAAAGTCACATTTAACAAAATCAGAGTTAAGCCCTTTTACCTAAATACCATCGATATACAATAAAAAATAAAGGAAAAATAATAATTACTAATAAAACACATAAACTGCATTAAAATTATTTCACTGTCAATCATATTCATAATCCTTATAAATAAGAAACACCTTAATATCTAAATATCACAGTAATACCACAGTCTAGTATATATACAGTCACGAAGCTCAACACGTAGTAAATATGCATCCATAGATAGTTGCTAACCACTAGGATCGCTACTATCGCCTCATTACAGACAATGCGAAATAGTACCTGCATAGTCTATTGTTCCCAGTACCCTTATAAACTCAAGCTTCGTGAATGTATATACTAGACTGTGGTAATACCCAACAGAAATATAAATGTTTCAGGCAATTTCAAGGATCCTATGAATCCTCTGTCACTTCTAACTTAATTATTTTTTAATAGCTATGTAATTTCCTTTTACTTCTTTTTTTCTTTCTTTTAAAGCTGTTATTTGTCTCTTTTCTGTAATTTTTCTTTCTTTCTGTGTGCGATTCTTTCTCTGTTATAGCCTTCTCTTTTTCTTTCCTCGCTTCTTCTATTTTTCTTGTTTATTATCATTGTTATTTTCACATACGTCTTCAGCTATTTTGTTCTTTCCGCGGGGTTGTAATTTATGTTAATGCAGTATGAAGGAATCCCTTGTTTGGGTATTTCGTTCCAGTCCGTGACGAAGTCAGGGTGAGGTTTCCTTGGCATTGCGCAACCTTGAATTCCATTGTTACTGGGCGACGATGTCAACGAGTTTGGTTGTAAATTACCATGGTAACAATGACATGCAGAGCATTAGTAATCAGTATGTATCCACTGAGATTATGAATTCGTTTAACCCTAGATCAAGGTCGCGGGATACACGTCATAAACTGCAAAATGTGTCTCGTAAAGTTTCACATATCGCGAGATTTATAGCTTTACAAATTCGTTGCAAATAAATCTGACTTGAATTCCATCTTGTGGATGCATACTTCCGGGTCTGGGCTGGTTATGTGTATCACATATTGTCTGAGATTATAATATAATATGACATGAGACTAGATTTGAGATTATACAGTTATAATTTATACCAGATAATATGAGTGCATTCTACGCAATAAACTTGTCCCATTGCGAGATATATTGTCAAGTATTTTGTGCGAGATCGTGCGTATTTGCTTGATTTCCGCACAAAACCAATCCGCGGAAAGTCTAAAATTCCACATTCAGTATTCCCAATCTAACACACATAACAATTTCCCTCTTCTCACCGCTTAAGTGACATATTGATTTTACTGCTTTAGGCTTTTAACATATTATTTTTAGAGACGTTCAATATAGTAATAATTATAAATTGGAAACTTACCACTGCAATTTCACCTAAATTGCACTGTTAATTATTGTTTTTAAATATTTGCAAAAATTAAGTAAACTCTACAACTCCACTAAAGTTACTGGATTCGTGATGGAAGTAACATTAAGGAAGCCGTGAAAAAATCAACAAGATTCCAGACTCATCATAGACTGGGGGAAAAAAAAGACAGACGTATATCACGGCCTGCTGGAGTATAGTAAGCACAGAAAACATTTTAAAGCAACAATGTTGAAGATAGATATTTTTGTTTTGCAAATTTGCTGTCATTGAACAGAAACGAAGATGGAGATTTCATTGCAACTAATTAGAAATTCGTCTTTCAGGTATGTAATAAACGATCTTCGCACAAAATAATGTACGATACACGAGCGGTATGTTTTCTTTCAATTCTCGGAAATTAAAAAAGCTCAACTACGTTTCGCTTTTGCAAACTCTTCCTCGAACATGAAAACTTCAACATACCGCTCTTGTAACGCATATGACTATTGTAACACGATTTGAAATATTTGGCAGTGTGTTGAGATTTTTAACGAGAGAGGATGGCATAATTTGAATTTTTTTCTTATATTAATTTATCCTACAGAATTTATCTGTAATATTGACACTTATAATCTGTAATATTCTCTTAGCTAGCAGTGTATAATAACTGCGGATTCCCGGCCAACAAGTCACTCAGCTGAGTGCGCTCCTACAGTAGTATAATGGCAATTGACATTGGATATAATATATGTCAACACATAGGCCTATATGCCTAACTTGGAGTCTGGCCACAAAGGGAAACATCCTAGGAGGAGAATTCGATCCGGTGCTGTGGATTGAATTCGGCGTAGCTCAGTGGTCAGTGCGCTTGGTACGTAGAACCAAGGACCCGAGTTCGATCCCAGGCGCCGGAGCGAATTTTTCTCCTTAAATATTAAAAAACAAGTTCGATAAAAAAATTAAACAACTGCGTATAAATTATATTTAAATTTATTCTGTGTATAAAGCTTTTTTGTGTTTTTTTCCTGTGTTTATATGCAGCATGCTGTATATTAACTTCTGTATTTCACGCGTTCGTACGACACCTGCGGTGCATTGATATTCCAGTCTATATCGAGAAGAAAACCGAATCGATCCGTGGCGTATTATGAACCCTGGCTTACAATGACCTTCCGAACACTCTGTATATTTAATATTTGTAATGCGTAGAAATATAAACCAAAAGAGACATTTGACTTTTTTGTGAATAACCAAATAGGTATAACTACTTAATTTTCTGAGGTATTCGCTCTCTCTCCAACGGGGAACAAGCGAATTTTTAATCGATCTTATTGTACAGGGACATCATTTTATTTTTACTAACATTTTTAATATTAACCTGTCTATACCTTTAGAGAACCGGAAACACCGCTTGCTCCCCCCTCCAAGACTGGAGTTCGATGATACTGGCGTAAAACACAAATCACTCTACTAGGTATAGGAAGGAAGAAAAGTAGTTCATCCATTTACGTAAACTAGGAAATATCGCGATTTTGAGTTTGATAATTTTCATTAGGTTTTTCTTTAATCAAAGTACAGTACTGTATTAAGAATAAATGTTTTTACTCACGAAGTGAGTTATCCATGCGAACGTATTCATTATGCAGTGCATATTATACTGTCTACAGCACATTAGCGTACAATATAGAGAAAGAAGTTAAATTGAAAAATAATCATAATATGAATATTTAAACACAATTTTGAAAATGGTGGCAATTCATTTCGATACAGGCTTCAGTTCTTTTGTGCATATTATCGCACTATATACTATTGCATCTAATTCCAATTGCCAGTTTCGTCCTTCGTACTAGTAACTCATGTTGAAATAATTCTGTACCTACTCTACGTACTGTAAATTCAATCTTCACTTCTGCCCGACCCGAAAATATAAAATTACTCAGACATGCTATCTACTGTCCGTCCAAGTGGTTATGCCGCAGGATTGTAGAAAGGGAGGAAATCACGTGACAGTTAATTACTTAACGAGGCCCTTTTATTTAAGTTAAATTAAACAGCTGTATAATATTACGTAAACTTCCAATTCCTAAGAGAAATTAATGTTTTCAGAAAAGAGCTAAGACAGCCCAGCTATTACAGAGGGGCGAGCAGAAGCAGGTGGGGGAAATCAGGATGCGACGTAGGCAAACGGACAGTACCTGTGCGAAAATATGATTCAATATTGAAAGCTCTTTCGTCACTGTAAAACGCGAACATATTTCTGGAACGTACTATACTCAGTAACTCAGTACTGTTTACTATCTGCGGTCTTGGTTCCGTGTGGAGTTGGAACTTCCTTAGTAGAAGGGGTGGGAGTGAAGTACATTCAAAAACTCAGGTACAATAAAAATTGAAGTAAAAATAAAATGATGTCCCTGTACTTGCATAAGTTACATATAATAGCGGTTCAACTTCGTGTCTGTCTATGACGATGTCAAAGATTTATAGACTCGTTTTCTTTGTTGTAGTGAAACATGTCTTTGCATGCCTCACCTTCCAGGACCCAGACTTGGTACAGTTAAGAATTTCAGCATCATTGTCTTTCAAACAAGACCCGGCAGGTCTTGAACATAACTTCATGAGACATTACAAAACGGTTCCACATTTTGCGCGTTGTCCTGAGCTTCAGCTGTAACTTCCTTGAAGGTCGAAGTCTGTGGTCGAAGTCATGAGCGCCGTTTTCTGTCCCTCCTCCAGGTATAGGACGCCTTTGATTGTGAACGCCAAGAATTTTGAGTGCATATTGCAAGAAACTCGTTCAGTTATTAGTCATTTTACTGTTGCAACCCACGGCTCTCGTCTTCAGTAAGTACGAGGGTCGTCTAGAAAGTAAGTTTCCTTGGGGTTGTATACAGAAATAAAACAGAATTTCATGGACATATTTATTGAGACAGATACAGCAGCCGCCAAATTACTCTTCAAGGAACGACCACTCATGCTAATTGAGGGAAAGAAGACAGAGGACGGACACTGAAAAGTTTTTTTTTTTCTCAATCATACTATCAGGGACTGGAATGCTTCACCTGCAGACTTACTAAAGGCTTTACCAATAACCAAAAGTATATTTAAAAATAGGCTTAAGGACTTCACTAATAGACAGTAGTACATTATACACACTATTTAAAGGGTGTAATTGATATTTTGTTATTTAAAGTGTTGTATCAGTGAAGAAGCGTGTTGTGTCAGTGAAGTGTGTTGTGTAAGTGAAGTGTGTTTCCGTCAGTGAAGCTTTATAGTTTGTAGTGGCAGTGCAAAGTATTTAAACAGGGAAATGTTTTTTAAGTGTTGGTGAAATCAGGATAGAATCAGTGAAATGTGTCGTAGTTCCAGTGCAGTGAATGAGTTGTCAGCGAAATGAGCGTAATGCTGAAAGGTACTTTTGCAGATATGAACATATCATACTCGTGGGTTTTAGTTCGAACTTAGGGTTAAGATACAAATTAGATTTACTTTAAATATTATTTTAAGTGATCGTGCTTCATTTAATTTAGGATGCTCCCTGTTATTATTATTATTATTATTATTATTATTATTATTATTATTATTATTATTATTAATTGTATTATTTATTAATTGTTTATTATTGTCATTATTGAGTGTAATTAGTTACCACTGCCATCGAGTATAGGCTATACCCATTTGCAGTGTAAATACATACATACATACATACATACATACATACATACATACATACATACATACATACATACATACATACATACATACAATTGTTGTGCCATTTTTCAACATATTCCCCATCGAAATTGAGACATTTGTCATACTGTGGGATTAACTTTTGTATCCCTGTGTCGTAGAAGTCTGCTGCCTGAGATCGGAACCAATGTGTGACAGCCGTCTGCACCTCTCTGTTTATTCCACTGTAAGGTAAATGTTTCAATTTCGTTGGGGAGTATGTTGAAAAATAATTAAAAAATAACGCTGTATCTGTTCTAATAAATATTTACATGAAATTGTGTTTTCTTTTTGTAATCGGATCAGGAAAATTTGTTTTTTGGACGCGCCTCTTAAGTAAGTAAATAAATAAATAGAAATGAAATAACAAACAAAACAGGCCATGTGAATCTGTCTCTGTGAGCTCCAAAGAGTAGGCCACTTCTCTGACTCCGGATTTAAGTCTTTCGTTCAGCGATTTAAATAAATTTAAAGATCAAACTCACAAAAAAGAGACGACTTAACATACTATAAAAGAGAGATACTATATAATTCTACATTTTACTACGCATCATTAGCGTGAAAGAGGGTGGGGCAGGTAATATATATGTCAGTGTTACTTACCTTGAAATGTAATGCATTGGATAAGTTATGCCCTTTCATTTAAGTCCGATCCGAAGTGCAGCAGTTGTGTATTGTCCTCACAACACGTGGCAGCTCAGCACGGGCTGGTTTGCAGCGTTGCTGCTAATAATGAATTGCGTAACGCCCAGTGTGAATAATGTCATTGCCATTGCCAAGCCACTTTCTCTTGTTTCACAACATCTCTGGGCGCAGCTTTGGAGCTTACTGTCTCCCGCGTAGGAAGACGAACGCACTGCAATCTTCTTCAGCATCTTTAATGGCGAGGAATGTCTTTTGGGTAGAGTTCCACGTTTGATGCCAGGTTTAAGGAAAGTAAATACATCAAACTGATTGGTCAAGTAAGTAAGCTCGGGTAACGTCAATATCTTCCACTTACTTACTTACAAATGGCTTTTCAGGAACCCGCAGGTTCATTGCCGCCCTCACATAAGCCCGCCATCGATCCCTTTCCTGTGCAAGATTAATCCAGTTTCTATCATCATATCCCACCTCCCTCAAATCCCTTTTAATATTATGAAAGAGTGATGGAACGGAGAAAAATTCTCTCCGGCGCCGGGATTTGAACCCGGGTTTTCAGCTCTACGTGCTGATGCTTTATCCACTAAGCCACGCCGGACACAACCCCGACGCCGGTTAGAATCGTCTCAGATTAAGCTCCATCTCTTGGGTTCCCTCTAGTGGCCGCCCTCTCCACTACGTCATAGATGTCTATGAACGCAGGACCGAAGTCCATACATGTGTTGAGGTGCACTCGAATGAGTGACTGGTTGGCCGGGATCCGACGGTATGGGCGCCGTCTTAAATCACAAAGTGATTTATTACGCATATCATATATATTTTTTTGTACCGAAGTACATGACGCAGAATATCTGCATGGAAATATCATATGTACTTCGGTACAAAAAAAAATATATATATATATATATATATATATATACCTTTTAATATTATCCTCCCATCTACGTCTCGGCATCCCCAAAAGTCTTTTTCCCTCCGGTTTCCCAACTAACACTCTATGGTCCAGTTTCTTCAACATTTGTTAAAATGCACCTAACATACCGTTAATTAACCGTAAGTTAAAAGTATAAATTGCTGTTAAAAATATTGCGTTTCTTCAACTTTATACTTCACATTTTAACATTCTGTTTGTTAACACTCTGTTAGGACCAGAGATTCTATAATGTAACCGTAACCTATAACCAAGTATAGGCTCAATTCTGTTTTCTGAACTCTGACAGTTGCGATTCTCGTTTGTTTCCGTTGTTTGATTCAGAGAGCATAGAAGTCTTTCTATTCTCTCAGGTTTGACTTATGCTTCTTTCTATCGTCTGTATCACAATAGCATGGAACGGCGTATTGCCGTATTGGTATTGCTGTTGTGAAATGGAAAACACTGGAACAAAACGAAATCATAGGACTAATTTCTCTTCCTTCGAGAGAAACCTTCTGCTGGAAATAATTTCGCAGTATAAACCAATTATCGAGAATAAATAAATAAACCGCTCTATGTTGAAAGCGAAAAGTGAGGCTTGACAGAAAATAGCCTACACCTTTGTATGAACTTCTGTTCTATCAAATCACTAAAGTCATCTGCTTTGTTTATATATTCATGGATATCATTTTCTAAATAATCACGATACAAAAGTTTAGCATCTAACGCACCAGCCATACTGAATACTTATATGCTAACAGAGAGTTAAATGATTTAATTACATGAAATTAAATTAACATGGGTTTTTAACAGCCTGTTAGTACTAACAGTAGTTGAAGAAATGCTTCAACTGTTAAGTTTACAGTTAAAATGGAATAACACACTGTTATAATTTAACAAAGGTTGAAGAAACCGGGCCTATATTTGTCAATTAACTGTTTACGTGTAATTTATTTAGCATTATTTCAGTCTATATGTATGGTATTATAGGTTGGGGTGGAACTTATAAATCCAACCTTTATCCGTTAATTTTACTACAGAGAAAAGTATTAAAAATTTGTTTGAAAAAGCAGAAAGATTACCCAACTGAATTGTTGTTTAAACATTTCAAAGTTTTCAACATTAAACAAATGTATTATTTTATTTTACTAAAATATTTTCATAGAAATTTTAATAACTTTGAAAGGTATATACATAAATATAGAACTAAAAATATGAATTCTCTGCGTTTGTCTGAACCAAAATGTAAAACCAATGCAGCTTTTTATCATAGCATGAGTCAAGGTCCCAGATTATTAAACAAATTTTATTCCAATAATATTTCAACCACGAATACTCTCCAAATTAATAAAGAAAATAAAAAAAATTGTATTGGATTTATAGTTTGGGTTTAAACATATTAAACACTATTTAATCTGTATTCACTCTCAATTTTAATTTTATTTTTGTCTGTAATGGAATCCCCTCCTGAGCACGAGTCTTACTTATTCAGGAGTGGGCTAGTTTATCTTTCATTGTATTATTAACTTGTATTCATTTAAAACTTACTAGCAATCAAAAAAAAATAAATAAATAAATATGCACTTCTGGATTCGCCTATGCGTGCTACATGCCCTGCCCAACTCAAACGTCTGGATTTAATGTTCCTAATTATGTCAGGTGAAGAATACAATGCGTGCAGTTCTGCGTTGTGTAACTTTCTCCATTCTCTTGTAACTTCATCCCTCTTAGCCCCAAATATTTTCCTAAGAACCTTATTCTCAAACACCCTTAATCTCTGTTCATGTTTCAAAGTGAGAGTTCAAATTTCACAACCATACAGAACAACCGGTAATATAACTGTTTTATAAATTCTAACTTTCAGATTTTTTTGACAGAAGACTAGACGACAAAAGCTTCTCAACAGAATAATAACAGGCATTTCCCATATTTATTCTCCGATTAAATTTCCTCCCGAGTGTCATATATATATATATATATATATATATATATATATATATATATTTTGTTACTGTTGCTCAAAGATATTTGAATTTTTCCACCTCTTTTCCATCTTTGCCACCTCTGTCTTCAACAGTTTATTTATTTATTTATTTATTTATTTATTTATTTATTTATTTATTTATTTATCGAATCTCCAAAATTAATTATTATATTTCACTTGAGCTATATTAGGGTTTTTGGTTAAAAAACCTAAACCTAATATATAACAATGTCAAATGCACTTACGGTACCGATATTTCAAAAGTTCTTCTTCTTCTTCTTCTTCTTCTTCTCCTTCTTATTCCCTTCAAGTATTAGGCCATTTGCCCTGTTACGAACTCACAGTTGAATTTTCAATCCAGCGCTTATTTGGATGGCCGAGAGATCTCTTCCCGTTTGGACGATAGTGGAGCATGACTTTTCGGATTCTATCTCTACGCATGCGATGCAGATGATTTATCCAGTTGTTCCGATAATGTATTTTAAAAGTATGACAATGAAAGTCAGAAAATATTTATAACAATTCTAAAAGAAAAAAAAAACAGAAAAAATGAAAAGACATAATATTATGTAAGGATCATTGTAATAAAATTTAAATTTCTTATTAACTATAGCTTTGAGATTTTTTTCACTTGTTCAATATTTGAATCAGTTAATTTGCAATGTTTAATTTAATATTTTAAAGACAAATTGATTTGTAGCCTATTATTGCTTTTCATTTTTATCAAATCTGTCGAATATATTTTTGTACGTACTATAGGGAATTATATTCCTTGTTATTTTATATTTTTTCTTTGTAGGCAGCCTACATTGGTAGAAAGTATACAATAAATTATTATTAACATACAGGGTTTTCAAAAGTAATGAAAATTGAACGAGTGGACTTGGGACAAATAGCTTAGACACGCCAAACCTTGTATTTAGAAAGGAATATTTTTATCCAAACAAAATACTTTTGTGATTATTGCTGTACTAGTTATGACGGGATCGAGAACATTTTTAAAGGACACTCTGTAGTTTTTTAATATCATCCGAAAAGAATATTTTTATGCATTTAATTTAATTTATTTTGTACAGAAGTACTATGATTGTGGTTACAATTTTATTTTGGATATATTTTGTTAGTCCCTGCGTTACAAAAGCAGTTTTATTGATGTAGAATAATTATGCTATTTGTATATGACATTGAGACTCCCGATGTACATCGTTCTGAAGAAGGGTTTTGATCGTCCTTGTAACATCTTTCACTCTCTGCAGAGTTTCAACCCGCAAATAGATCTACAAAAAACACAGTTCAACTATGACTGTGCATTTGTCCAATTGACTTCTCTCTACTGTATGCTACTGCCAATAGCGCCAGTGATGCATTAAGAGAGGAAAGACATTTGTTTCATTCTCCGTCCCATTCTGTTAAATTTACTGACAATGAGTGGCAGAAGAATAAGAAATGAAGCTGTGTGAATAAGAAATTAACTTGTGTTGGAAGGAGTGGTGAAGAAAGAATGATGCTGAAACTGATCAAGAAGAGGAAAAGGAATTGCTTGGGTCACTGACTGAGAAGAAAATGCCTACTGAAAGATGCACTGGAAGGAATGGTGAACGGGAGAAGAGTTCGGGGCAGAAGAAGATATATGAAGGGTACACGGGAAGAACGAACAATGTCACATTTCCATTAAGGTTGAGATATTGATCTATTTCGGTATATTACTGCTAAATTTATTGGTATTTCTGCTTGAAATGAAGGAAATGATGAATGTATCCGTGGTTTTAATTCTCCTTTACCACTTTTGGTAAAAATAACACTAAAGTTTGTAGTAATACAGTGAATTAGATAATGACATCACCCTTAACAGCATTGTGACATTGTTCGTTTTTCCTGTGTACCCTTCATATCAGATGATAGATATTAAAATATATGGATCGTATGCAGAGACAAAGAAAAAGAAAATATGTAAGATTGGAGAATGCTGGGTTTACAGTGAAAGATCTACTTTTAGACAGAACACTATGAATGAAGTGGCAGAATATGACGAACAAAACAATATACCAGATTCATTATTCTTTTCTAAGCAAAAGGACTTCAAACCTAAATAAAGTTATGATTTGTGATGATTTTAAGTAGAGATTGTACATTTTCTCAATCATATTAAATCTGAAATGTTTTATGTTTAAAAGCTTTCTAAATAGATTAGTGTAGTTTTTTTAATCTGCGATTAATTGCGAAATTGAATAAAAATGCGAAATGTATTTGTTTCTGCGAAATAAGACCGAAATATATATTTTATGAGACATTTTTGTGTTTTTGTAAAAAAAAATGTGATGCGAAATGTGTCTAAATGCTGTAAAAGTAACTAATTTTATGTTTAAAAACATGTTAAGTGTATTAGTGTAGTTTTTTTTAATCTGCGATTAATTGCGAAATTGAATAAAAAATGCGAAATGTATTTGTTCCTGCGAAATAAGAGGGAAATTATATTTTATGAGACTTTTTTTGTTTTTTTGCAAAAAAAAAGTATTGCGAAATGTGTCTAAATGCTTTCAAAATAACTAATTTTACTCATATGTTTAAACGCTATCCGCCGAGTTAGCTCTGTGGTAACACGTCTGCCCCCAGACTAGCCGGCCCGGGTTCGATTCACGGCGGATTCAGAAATTGTCATGTAAAATTTCTACCTCGGTTCTATGAGCGAGGGCGGTGCACAACTTCTAATCGCTAAATTGAGCACCAATATGACTAGGTTAAATCTCAAGGCATATGTCACTGTTGATAGTGATTCGTCCGTTGGATATGGATGTAAGCATGGCGGTCTCCTTGGCGCTTTTCGACAGGAGTAGGCTACGGCCGGCACTGGATTTCTCCTTCTCCTTCCTAACTTTCATCATCATCCTCAACCATTCCTACACTACACTTACACGAACACTTACATATACACTCACCCTGGTACTCTTCACAGATACACATCATGCATAACGTGGCCCGCCGAAGTGGTGTGCAACTTTAAAAATGGGTCACAGTTCTGCCATCTATCCGCAGTATGCGGAACCCGAATAACGCAAGTGAAGTGGTTAGGCATTAGACACACACACTCATGTTTAAATGCATAGTAAGTGTAGTAGTGTAGTTTTTTAATCTGGGATTAAATCCGAAATTTAATACAAAATGTAAAATGTGTTTGTTTCTGCGAAATAAGGGGGAAATTACATTTTATGAGACATTTTTGTGTTTTCGTAAAAAAAAATATATATTTAAAGATCCCGCCACATAAAGATTCTTCCAATTTTTCAAATAGTTTGGTCAACCGTATATGTCAGCTTTTACATTATCAACTAGTGGCTTGTGCAGCAAATACTGCTGCAAACTAAGTTCGCTAGACGTTCAAATAAAAATTTTTCAGATTTATTTTTAATGAAGAATAGCCTACTTGTCTTTTTGATAGTTATTTGCTTCCATAATAATGAAACATACTCCCTCTGAATGGATTTTTTAGGCCAAATACTTTTTCTTGAACCTATCCAACTTTAGTTTTTGAGTTTCAACGCGAAAACGCAAGTATCAATGTCAGGACTATAGCAGTAGCTATTTCAGGTCATTGTGGATTGCAGGCAAAAGTTAAAAAAGTCAGGTTTGCTAAGCTTTCGAACAATAGCATTTTCGTATAGCTGCTGCATGTAGAACTTGAAATGTAGAGCTTAAAATCATTTTATCCTACTAAGAGATCTTGCTGAAATGATCTGGAGACTACAAAATTTTGTAGGCCTCTTATTTTATCAGTAAGTAATACCTTTTGATCTTTCCTTAGGAACTGTAATTTTTGCGCTCTCTCGAGCCAATACTGAAGACAATGACACATATCAATATCTACACTATACCGCCATTAAGTATATGAAAAAGACCTAACCCCACTGGGTTAATAAGTATAAAAATATTTGATTTTTAATTACAATATTATTATCTTACTTAAGTTTTGTAGTTATATATAACAGCCACTCAGTAAATTATAGAAATGAAGATCATGTAGGAGAGTATACTGAGTCCTTCTGGGCTACCTCCAATGGGAGGCAGTAATTATTATTATTATTATATTACATAACCACAAAACGTTTCACTTTCACGTCATCAATATAGCATCAGTATTAGGTAGAATGAATGAAAAATAGATGCATCATGATATTAACTACAATAATATTTAATTTCTAATGGTAATAATGTCATCAAACGACCTCAAATTTCGTAGATTTGAATATCCAATACACAGGTGTACTCGGAAAATTATACACTGCAGAATCAGTTTTTAATAACAAATTGAATTGAGCTCTAAATATGTCGGCAATCCTGCAGGTCATGGCCTTCGTGTAATAGCCTATTGTTTATTGTAGTGTGTGTTTTGTTCTGAAATTCAATCAAGTCGGCCGTGATTCAATAAAATTAGTTCTCAAAACTGACAACATTTCCCGTAATTTCCATTACCAGTTCAAAAAAAAAAATATATATATAGTACTGAAATGTAACCTACCTGATACCCTCTTTGTTATCTCGAGTTTTAATCTAATCTATCTGGTTCTGGTGGTAGAATATAGGCTGCCTATGCGATCTCTTTAGGTTCATTGTTAGGTCACAAAAAAGTTGTATTTGGCAGCGGGTGATTGTGATTGAGTAATGAGATGGGTAGGGATAAAATCACACCATATATTTTTTTCCATGATTCTTAATCTTCACAACTTCACTGTAATTCTTTTAATGTTCCTTTACTTATTTATAATTTTCAAGAAATTTAACTGGAAAATGTAGAAAATGCACCTTTGAACACATTGATGACATTGAATTTCTACCACCAAACTTTCCATAAAAATAAACGTTCCATCCAAAAACGCTACAAAATGCTAAATTCTACATTTAAAGTGCTATAAAATCCCAAATTTGATTTCTAAAATGTTACTTTTTAATTTTAAGTTGCTAAAAATCTACCACCTTTGAACTTTGCAAAATATGATTCTCTGCTGTAGGCCTACTGGATATTCAATAATAATAATAATAATAATAATAATAATAATAATAATAATAATAATAATAATAATAATAATAATAGTACAAGTCTCCAGGTATCGATCAAATTCCAGCAGAATTAATACAAGAGGGCGGAAGCGCATTATATAGCGAAATTTATAAACTTGTACTTGCTATTTGGGAAAAGGAAATTGTACCAGAACAATGGAAGGAGTCCATAATTGTACCTATTTTTAAAAAGGGGGACAAAACCAACTGTGGTAACTTTCGAGGAATATCACTTTTGTTGACGTCGTACAAAATTTTGTCCAATATTCTTTTGAGAAGATTAACTCCGTACGTAGATGAAATTATTGGGGATCATCAGTGCGGTTTTCGGCGTAATAGATCGACTATTGATCAGATTTTTTGTATTCGACAGATAATGGAGAAAAAATGGGAGTATAAGGGTACAGTACATCAGTTATTCATAGATTTCAAAAAGGCATATGACTCGGTTAAGAGGGAAGTATTATATGATATTCTTATTGAATTTGGTATTCCCAAGAAACTAGTTCGATTAATTAAAATGTGTCTCAGTGAAACATACAGCAGAGTCCGTATAGGTCAGTTTCTATCTGATGCTTTTCCAATTCACTGCGGGCTAAAGCAGGGAGATGCACTATCACCTTTACTTTTTAACTTCGCGCTAGAATATGCCATTAGGAAAGTTCAGGATAACAGGCAGGGTTTGGAATTGAACGGGTTACATCAGCTTCTTGTCTATGCGGATGACGTGAATATGTTAGGATAAAATACACAAACGATTAGGGAAAACACGGAAATTTTATCTGAAGCAAGTAGAGCGATCGGTTTGGAAGTAAATCCCGAAAAGACAAAGTATATGATTATGTCTCGTGACCAGAATATTGTACGAAATGGAAATATAAAAATTGGAGATTTATCCTTCGAAGAGGTGGAAAAATTCAAATATCTTGGAGCAACAGTAACAAATATAAATGACACTCGGGAGGAAATTAAACGCAGAATAAATATGGGAAATGTGTGTTATTATTCGGTTGAGAAGCTCTTATCATCCAGTCTGCTGTCCAAAAATCTGAAACTTAGAATTTATAAAACAGTTATATTACCGGTTCTTCTGTATGGTTGTGAAACTTGGACTCTCACTCTGAGAGAGGAACATAGGTTAAGGGTGTTTGAGAATAAGGTGCTTAGGAAAATATTTGGGGCTAAGCGGGATGAAGTTACAGGAGAATGGAGAAAGTTACACAACACAGAACTGCACGCATTGTATTCTTCACCTGACATAATTAGGAACATTAAATCCAGACGTTTGAGATGGGCAGGGCATGTAGCACGTATGGGCGAATCCAGAAATGCATATAGAGTGTTAGTTGGGAGACCGGAGGGAAAAAGACCTTTAGGGAGGCCGAGACGTAGATGGGAGGATAATATTAAAATGGATTTGAGGGAGGTGGGGTATGATGATAGAGACTGGATTAATCTTGCTCAGGATAGGGACCGCTGGCGGGCTTATGTGAGGGCGGCAATGAACCTTCGGGTTCCTTAAAAGCCATTTGTAAGTAAGTAAGTAATAATAATAATAATAATAATAATAATAATAATAATAATAATAATAATAATAATGTTCAAAACATGTAGAGGTGAGCCTGCCTGCAGCTGCCAAATCTCTCTTCAAGGAACGACCACTCATTGTAAATTGAGCGAAAGAAGACAGAGGACGGACACTGGAAAGTTTTATTTTCTCAGTCGTACTATCAGGGACTGGAATGCTTTACCTGCAAACTTACTGAAGGCTTTACCAATAACCAGAAATGTATTTAAAAATAGGCTTAAGGACTTTACTAATAGACGGTAGTATATTATACTCTATTTAAAGGGTGTTATTGACGTTTTGTTATTTGAAGTGTTGTATCAGTGAAGAAGTGTGTTGTGTCAGTGAAGTGTGTTGTGTAAGGGAAGTGTGTTTCTGTCAGTGAAGCTTTATAGTTTATAGTGGCAGTGCAAAGTATTTGAACAGGGAAATGTTTTTGAAGTGTTATTGAAATCAGGATAGAATCAGTGAAATGTGTCGTAGTTCAAGTGCAGTGAGTGAGTTGTCAGCGAAATGAGTATAGTGCTGAAAGGTACTTGTGCAGGTATGAACATATGATACTAGTGGGTTTCAGTTAGAACTTAGGGTTAAGATACAAATTAGATTTAATTTAAATGTTATTTCAAGTGACTGTGCTTCATTTAATTTAAGATGTTCCCTGTTATTATTATTATTATTATTATTATTATTATTATTATTATTATTATTATTATTATAAGTAGTAGTATTATTAATTTATTATTAATTGTATTTTTTATTAATTGTGTTTATTATTGTCTTATTGAGTGTAATTAGTTACCACTGCCACCGGGTATATACCCATTTGCAGTATGAATAAATACGTACATACATAATAATAAATATTAGCAAAAATGTTCACATTATTCACAGAAAGATTATTTTTTTCGATGCTATTACATTAAAGCTATAGGTACCCCTTATAGTCCTATATAGTACACACCATAAGGATTTTGGAGGGGGCATATTAATTAACGAAGCTACAGAATTCAGACCTTCGGAATATAAGTTATGGTGTACCCCGAGGGTTTGTTTTGTATAAAACCTGTAACCTTGAGACATAGACTCTCAACACTATGACCAGATTGCGAACCAGACTATAGAAACATCCATTACAATTTGCACAATTATTATTTCTTGTTCACTTTGAAGAAAACAGGAATAAGACTTTCCAGAGCTGATTCGCATCTGGCTGCCCATAGCCGAGCGATCGCATCTTAATTGGCGGCAGTTTTACAGCCTGGTGCATCTGTTACACCGGACATTCCCCACATAGCTGAAGCAGGTGAACTCATCATCAAGGTCGTGTGGGTAGGCTGTTCTATTTTAGCTCTTTCATCACAAAGATGACTCGGGCAACAATGGCGTGGCAGACACTCTTCCGAGTACAGGGGAAACTCTCCTCCCAGTTCCTCTTATCTTTGACACATCATGCTCAAGATGCGTGTTAGCATTACGTCCGTCCATCGCCACATTATACTATGGATTCGCTATGGGATTACCTGTAAATATCTCTAGAAATAAGCTATAATGTCAAATGATAAGCTGAGGTTGTGTGTTGATAAAGACTGATGGGCAGGGACAGACTGATAAGGAACGAATTCCACAGAAGTAGGCCTACTTACATATTATGTGATTATTAGGGCCAGGAAGTTCATACATTTGCATATAGTTATGGACGTACGAAAAATTACAATACTGACACCACTAGACTTCAGTAAAGCGTTTGATACTGTAAATATCGACTTACTGACAAGAAAATTATGATCACTCCAACTATCAGAAAGCACAGTTTCTTATCTCAGGGACCGTCAGCAATGTGTTTCCATTGGAAGTCGAACTTCCTCTTGGCGTATCGTTGATTCTGGAATCCCACAGGGATCTGTTCTATCACCACTATTATTCACTATTTACATGAATGACATCCCTTCGACTCTACAGTACAACTTTACGCAGACGATTTACAAATCTATATCTATACAACTCCTGACTCACTCAATGACGCAATGCATAATCTTAACGAGGACCTTGAATCTATTTCTGCATGGACCAGAAAGTTTGGTTTGACTCTCAATGCAAGAAAATCACAAGCAATCCTAGTGGGGCATCAACGTCTATTATGCAACATTACTCCTGCTCTTCCAGTCAAATTAAACGACACAATAACCCCTTTTGCTTTCTGTGTTAAAAACCTTGGAGTTTACTTTGATACGCATTTAAACTGGAGTAACCAAGTAACTCATTATCAAAAACGTGCTTTCCATACTACATTCCTTAAAAGCATTCGAAAATTTCTCTCGCTATCACTAAAAAAAATACTAGTGGAAACACTAGTAATGCTCCACTTCGATTATTGTGATTTTCTACTAACTGACCTCAATTTCAACCAGTCGCAAAGATTACAACGTGTTCATAATTCTTGTGTTCGCTTCGTCTGCGATGTCCGTCGCGCTGACCACATTACCCCATCCTTCCAAACTCTAAACTGGCTACGGCTTAACGAACGTAGAAATTTTCATTCTCTTGTTCTCCTTTTCCAAGTCCTTCACACCTCTACACCTACCTATCTTGCGTCCCGTTTCAGTTACCTGTAATCATATCATAATCTCTTCACACGCACGAAAAATAGCCGCATACTAGCCATACCAACACATAAGACATCATCGTATTCATCATCATACACAATCTCTCATATATTTTTCCATTGGCTGTAATTAATTGCTGATTAATTATCTCCACGAATCAACATTTAAGCTTGTTGTTGTTTAGTCAACTGTCCGAAGACAGGTCTGAACACCACAAGTGATACCAAGAAGGCACCACTTATGAGGCAACTAGGTCAGGAGATAATGGGATAGGGTGGCCAGTTCCTTTCCCCCTCCATTGCTACATATTACACTAGTCACATTTCAGATGCATACAAACAATTATTGTTCTTCCTCTTGACACATATCATCAAGTGAGATGTACTGCCTGATAATACAGTAGATGTGCGTATCAGCCAGAACCTCAATCAGAGGACCATTTAAGGGGTTAGCTACAGCTTACAGCAGTAGAATTTGTGGAAATATTCAATATTTTTTCTCCACTACTGTATCTTGTACAATAATGAAAATTTGTATGTCTAAAACACTGTCCTTCTGCTATATGGAAAAAAAAAAAATTACGATTAAAAAAAGTTTATATATATATATATATATATTTCCCCCCCCCCCCCATGTATTGTGGGTCCCTATTACCACGGCATAGCGCGTCCTCAGGTTGAGGATCGAGGAGACGGCCTCCAGATATGGAGGGTAGCTGTGAATAGGCCTATATTGAATAAGCAGTCGCGGACAGCCGATGAGGAGTGGTCCTCCAGCTTGGGGGTTAGGCGAAGGGCTAACAACCCATCACCGTAAAAAAACAGCTTGTTACGAATCCTTCAAATAAGTATTCGGTTGAGAAACTTTTATCATCCAGTCTGCTGTCGAAAAATCTGAAAGTTAGAATTTATAAAACAGTTATATTACCGGTTGTTCTGTATGGTTGTGAAACTTGGACTCTCAGTTTGAGAGAGATACAGAGATTAAGGATGTTTGAGAATAAGGTGCTTAGGAAAATATTTGGGTCTAAGAGGGATGAAGTTACTGGAGAATGGAAAAAGTTACACAACGCACGCATTGTATTCTTCACCTGACATAATTAGGAACATTAAATCCAGACGTTTGAGATGGGCAGGGCATGTAGGACGTGTGGGCGAATCCAGAAATGCATATAGAGTGTTAGTTGGAAGGCCGGAGGGAAAAAGACCTTTAGGGAGGCCGAGACGTAGATGGGAAGATAATATTAAAATGGATTTGAGGGAGGTGGGATATGATGATAGAGAATGGATTAATCTTGCTCAGGATAGGGACCAATGGCGGGCTTATGTGAGGGCGGCAATGAACCTCCGGGTTCCTTAAAAGCCCGTAAGTAAGTTTTTTTTTTCCAAAATTCAAAATGGTGGCAGTTCACTGTGCAGTGATGAAGCGTTTCCCTCATAACCTTGTTAACTCTTTCATGTTCTCTCTGTTTTATTTTATTGCTGAAACTCATGTTTACAATATCATGCTCTTTCAATTACTTTCCTTAATAAATATTTTTTTATTTCGTGTTAGAAGGAAATAGTGATATTTGACCATTTTTAAAATTAATTTATTTTTTATCAGACAATCTCTCAAAGGGAGAGAAGTGGTCTTGCATCATATTGTAGATATGACATGCATAAATATACACAAAAAAATTCATAGCAGAATGTTGGATGGCTTTTGAGTTACGTGGGAAAGCTTCTTTACTGCACAGTGAACTGAGTTTTGAAAAAAACAATGTAAATAATTTTTTTAAATCGTAAATATATTTTTTTTCATTTAGCAGAAGGACACATAGTAATTTTCATTATTGTACAAGATAGAGTAATGGAAGAAAAAAACGTTAAATATTTTACTGTTGTAAGCTTTACTTAACCCCTTAAGCTTATCAAAACAAATTTTGTGTTGCATATACTTTCATATTTTGGCTTCTTTTTTTAATGCATAATATTTCATGATATTTATATTCATGTGGCAAATTTTCGCGTTTAAGCTCATTAAAGCTGATTTTATGCTACATAAAATGCATAATTTGTATTGATAGTTTTCGCGGCACACCTGGCGAATCTCACATCACAGTAGTGTGCCGCTCTCAACAATAAATGAAGAGTCCTCTGCAAGAATGATGGATGTCACTTTCTTTTCGAAAATGAACCAAGACTGTCAATGTATAGCTTAAGGCATATAGAATGTACAAACATAGAGAGTTATATGGCATTAACAGTGATAGTCATTGTCCAGTAATGATCGGAAAATCACAGTTAAGCTTTGAGCGCTAAGCATTTCAAACTTTCAATTGCTTCTCCTGCAAAATGTTTTCCAAATGACATCCATCATTCTTGCAGTGGACTCTTCAAATGTAAGTTTAATCTCATCTAGTTTCAAGTATGTTATTTAATTTATTGATTTATTATTATTATTAATTACTTATTTATTAGTGGTATCAAGAAATATAGAATTTTATTAGTGCATATTTATTGCCATATTTTAAGATTTTTAAATGCATACTTCCATCCATGTTTAATCAGTTTTTAGGGCATGAATTTTTTGGCCCTAATGATAATTAAAAAGTTTACAGTAGAAGTTCCCGTTGTGTATGGAGTTGCATTTCTCTGCACCACAAAATAAAATAAGTGTTTAGTGTTAGATCATTGCCACCTCGTCATCAAAATAATTTTGAATTGGTTATTTTACGACCTTTTATCAACTGCTATGGTTATCTAGCGTCTGAGTGAAATGAAGGTGTCAGCGAAATGTGTCCAGGACCCAGTGCCGAAAGTTACCCAGCATTTGCTCTTAATTGGTTGAGGGAAAACCTCGCAAAAACTTCAACCATGCAACTTGACCCAACCAGTATTTGAACCCGGGCCTGCTCCTTTCAAGGTCAAGCATGCTAATCGTTACTCTACATTGGTGGGCATCATCATCATCATCATTATCATCAACATCATCATAATCATCATAAACGAGCTTACAAGAAAGAATATAGCCACTACGGCATTAGAATTTATTCGTCAGTTTCATTTAATTTAATTTACCGTATTGCATAGATCTTACATGGTTCTGAGAAAAGGAACAAGTAAAAATAATACTTATAATAATATATAATACATGATTATCAATAAAAATAAGTAGATTAATTTAATTTATGAGTATAAACAGTTCATCAGGTGAGTCGGAAGTACTCGAAACAGAAACTTTTTTTTTATTCTGTTCCAAACTTTTGTCTTTGTATATAAATCTCACTTTCAGGTATATCTCACTTTAACGTCAGATTTGTATAACACGCGTTAATGTTCGTTAACAGAAAACCACAAATTGAAGCCACATAGAAAGTGTGCATTGAATGTTGGCTCTCTGGCGTCTTGTCAACCCACTTGAGGTATGTGGATATAAAGGGGATAATTGATGCGGGGTCTGGTAGAGTTCCTGGGTAGCTGAGTCGGTAAAGCGTTTGCGCGCTCAGCCATAGATCCCGGTTTTGATATCGGCCCTGAAACAATTTTTCAATCGAAGTTATTATTTTATCTTTGTACATTTGCATTTAAGATTGTAATACATGAACAGGAGAATGGAGAAGGTTACACAACACAGAACTCCATGCATTGTATTCTTCACATGACGTAATTAGGAATGTTAAATTCAGACGTTTGAGATGGGCAGGGCATGTAGCACATATAGGCGAATCCAAAATGCATATAGAGTGGTAGTTGGGAGGTCGGATGGAAAAAGACCTTTGGGGAGGCCGAAACGTAGATGGGAGGATAATATTATAATGGACTGGAGGGGGGTAGGATATGATGGTAGGAACTAGATTAATCTTGCTCAGGATAGGGACCGTTGATGGGCTTATGTGAGGACGGCAGTGAACCTTCGGGTTTTCTAAAAGCCATTTGTAAGTAAGTAAGGATAAACATGTTGTTTTTCTTTATATTTCAGACGATTTTTATGATAATATTTTAATATTGTGTATTTATACACAGTGTTCCGCTTAGAGGAATCCAGAAATGAATGCTGACCATTTAAAGTCAGATGAAGATATTGTTGTGATTTACATCTGACAAGATGCAGAAATTGTCCAAGTTTAGAAACAGCTACATGGCGCACCAATGTTTAACGCGGAAACGAGTTGTCGCTATTCAATAGAGCATTCCGGCATTGGACCATCCGTCTTCATCGAGGCGACAGTCACAGTAAATGAGTATCTGGACATGTTGTAGAACCTTTGTTGTTGGCCATCTCTCTCAGGATCGATTTTTCAGTAATATGGGGCTCCACCCCATTGCTATGGAACAGTGCGTGATTTTTTGGACGCAAACTTTCCCGATAGGTTGATTGGAGGAGAGAAGCGCTTGCTTGGCCACCTAGGTCACCCGATCTATCCATTGACTTTTTTTTTGTGAAGGGTGTTGTGTACCAACGTGATAGAGTTGACACTTTGGAAGAACTAATGCAACGCATTGCAAACGCAGCTCCGCTAGTCACTCCACAAATGTTACAGAACACTTGGCAGGAGGTTTAGTACCTTTTAGACGTCTGCAGAGTAACTGCGCACACATCGAGTTGCATTGACCATTTTCCGAAACTCGGAGAGTTTTTACATAAAGTTATGTAAAAAGTTGTGTTATAAAACCATTATTCATACTTTAAATTATCACGTATTTCTCGATCCCTCTAAACGGAACACGGTGTACGTATATTTATTAAATTTGGAAAACATTAAAATCGGAATAAATAAAATTTGTTGAATAACGAATTGACTTGTTGAAACAAATTTTAATTAACTTAACGTTGTAAAATTCCTGCAGAACAAAAAGTTACATTTGCTCGGATCAAATATGTGTACATTTAAAGAACAAGTCCACACTTGTGGAGCAGCGGTCATCGCGTCTGGCCGCGAAACCAGGTGGCCCGGGTTCGATTCCCGGTCGGGAAAAATTACCTGGTTGACATTTTTTCCGGGGTTTTCCCTCAACCCAATATGAGTAAATGCTGGGTAACTATCGGTGCTGGACCCCGGACTCATTTCGCCGGCATTATCACCTTCATCTCATTCAGACGCTAAAGAACCTAACATGTTGATACAGTGTCGTAAAATAACGTACTATATAAAAGGACAAAACTAAAATTCTTTCAATCACTTATTATATTTAATTTAATATTTAATATATTTATTCCACCAGCTTACATTAGTCGTGATGGTCCTTCACGTTTCTGCATACAGTGCCATCACTCCCTTGGATACATAACATTCTGCTTACGCTTTTTCGAAACCTCCGGCTATTACATATAAATGACCCTGATCACTTTTCTATCACGTAACTCCTGTTTCCCTTCCTTCTTTTTCTATTTGCCCTTCCCTTTCCTAGTTATCTATCTTATTCTTACTAATCTCATTTAACTAAACAATGACTTCTCTCAATCTCTTATTAATTAATCCCAACATTGTTTATATTTGTTGAACTCTTCCATAGTTGTTAACTTATTTATTCACGTGAATCACTAACGTTCACTGATCACTTATTCCCATTAATCTAATCTGTATATTTTCAGACGAAGTAGTTTCTACAGTTTCACTACATTTCTATTCCCACTTTCGTTATTATATTTGTATCACTACTTACTTATTATCACTCTCTGGTTATTACTTGTATCTTATCCTTTTTCACTATTATTCCCTTGCCTTACCGTCTTTTCTGTCACGATCACTCTTTTCACTTAGTCACAATTTTAGTGTGCCACATTTTAAAAAAGGTTGAAAAACGCTGCTGTATACAGTAATTCTAATGAAACACGATAGAGATGTGAAACAGCCACTAAATGAAAGAACTCCTCTCTGAGTTTTTTACTGACTATTGACTAAAATTCGTTGTGGGCTTCTGTGGTAGCTTAACAGATACCAAAGCGGTGCTCAAAATCCTGCCACACACGTTGAAGAATATCAGGAGTGATGGATTGTAAAAACTTTTCTAATTCACTGTACACGCTTTACTTGACACTAGCAAAAGGTAGGAGAAATGGGATCCGGAGAGCGTGGCGGCCATGGTTTTAATCCTCTCCCTTTCTGTCTATCTCAGTAGAACTTTTCATTCATAATTATTACTGAACTACGCCTGGGAAGTGCTGAGGGACATAATATTTCTGAAGGATTATATTGGAATTTGAAATTAATGTTAATGAAAACAGTAAAAGACGAAGCTCAGTAAGTACCTTTCAGAGTATTGTGCTAATGTTCGACAATGAGATGTGAATTTCTGCCCATATATTTTTGTTGTTTCGTCTAACATGTACGAAAACATGGAAGGTGGCTTCATCATTAAGCACTATACCATCCAAATGTTATCACTTTCCTAAGAATCACTTATTATAATAATGCACTGCTCTCACAAATTGACTGAGCATATCGAGAATTAAATCAATGGTTTTTCCAAAACAGGCTATGAAATATTTCATTATGAAACTATGTTTAGGCCTATATCGAAAAGAAGGATGAGCAAAATTGTATTAAACTTTTGTATCTGAAATATATCAAAGAATAACCCCTGAATTTAATTACATTACTTACCATTAAATCTGTATATTTGGGATGCTTGAAGAATTGATTTTAATTACCATTCGGCATTCACCATTTATTCACCTCTAAATAAGAACATGGTTACCCAAAAATGTAACAGCGTTAGTATTACTTAAACTTAGATGTATTTATTAATATTTAAATTCGTTCCTCCTGTTATGTCCAGACATAATATGAGTTTGTCACAAAACGCCATTACTCGCAGAACCTTTTCGTTCTGCATTACTAAATATTTGCATAGAGTTCCACTCCTCTCTCTTTTTGCAAGCCGCTCCCTCGTGTCTGAAGTTAAGTCATCGGGATGACAGCTGACTTTCCCAAGGTGAAGACCCGCCTCTGTGCAGCATTGGCCTGATAAACAAACGTAGGCAACCGCGTCTGTTTCTGACCGCGGATGATGAACGGGGTCCGAGATTCGGTTGTCCAAAATTCAATATCCAAGGTTCCATCTTGACGTGCCGTGTCAGGGGCTGCAAGATCGATGGGGATGTGGGCAGAACTGGCTTTATAGGTTATCAACGGATCTGTCACAGCGGGAGACGCAATGGCGTCGGAGGGGAGAAGGCGACCGTCGGAAGCTGAGGGAGAAGGGGAGACGCCGCAAGGGATTCTTGAGGCAGATTTACACTACAGCTAGCTGAGATCGCTCTTGCAAGCTCTTCGTGTAACTTGCTTGGCATCAGGATTCACGGGCAATTCCAGTAATGTTGTTGGTCAATTTTCACTTAATCATAACTGAAGATCAGGGTCAAGATTTATATGCACAAAGTCTGAAATATGAATATAAAAACAGGAAATATGCAGAAACACGCAAAATCTAATTTTTCTGTAGGGTTTACTATCTTTCTAAAAAACAAAATATGAATGAAATCTTTATGATCATATGATTATCCAATCACAATCTAAACACCAGGTCACAAGAGAGCCAAATCCTAGCAATTCCTGTCCATAGAACATCCCACTATTCATCCTCTTTTACTGTCTCAGTCCCCCCCTGAATGGAATTCTCTACCTCAGAAGATTAGGGGCTGCCAGGCAATAACCACTTTCAAGAAAAGGGTAAACGATTTCATACGGGCGCAGTCAAATTAAAGTTATAATTGTGATCGAGTTTAATAATTTAATTTAATTTAGGTATTAGTGTTATTATTATTATTATTATGATTATTATTATTATTATTATTATTATTATTATTATTATTACATAATTATTTTATTGGTGTTGTGAAGATAAAAATAATTGTCATTGTATTATATTAGTATTGTATTGCTTTGAATTGTATTGTATTAATTGTGTTATATTCATAGCAATGTAGTAATTTTCTATCATACTGGTTGAGTGGAAGAGAAGACCGAATGGCCTTAACTCTGCCAGTTAAAATAAACCATTATTATTATTAGTCTATTATTATTATTATTATTATTATTATTATTATTATTATTATTATTATTATTGTCTCGCGACCAGAATATTGTACCAAATGGAAATATGAAAGTTGGGAAATTTATGTTTTGTAGAGGTGGAAAAATTCAAATATCTTGGCGCAACAGTAACAATACAAATGATATTCGGGACAAAATTAAATGCAGAATAAATATGGAAAATGCCTGTTATTATTCGGCCGAGAAGCTTTTGTTATCCAGTCTGCTCTCAAAAAAGCTTAAAGTTAGAATTTATAAAACCTTTAGGCCTATATTAACGGTTGTTCTGTATGACTGTGAAACTTGGACTCTCACTTTGAGAGAGAAACGGAGATTAAGAGTGTTTGAGAATAAGGTGCTTAGGAAAATATTTGAGGCTAAGAGGGATGAAGTTAGAGGAGAATGGAGAAAATTACACGACGCAGAACTGCAGACCAATAATGCTGAAAATGATCAGAAAGAAGAAAAGGAATTGGTTCGGTCATTCGGTCACTGGCTGAGAATAATCTGCCTACTGAAGAATGCACTGGAAGGAATGATGAATGGGAAAAGAGCTCGGGGCAAAAGAAGATATCAGATGATGGACGACGTTAAGATATATTTATTTATTTATTTATTTATTTATTTATTTATTTATTTATTTACTTATTCTGGTGTAGTTAAGGCCATCACGCCTTCTCTTCCACAACACCAGGAATACAAATACAATAATAGAAATAAACAGAAAAAAATACACTATATACAAAATAAAGCTACACAAGAAATAAAGAGAGAGAAAAAAACACTATAAACAAAGTAAAGCCACACAAAAATATACACAGGTTGCAGTCATACAAAGTTTAAATGAGTGATTAAGTATCATAATTAATTGTATCCTAACTAATTAACTAACATAAACAAGAAACTTGGAATTTTAATCTAGATTAAAAAAGAAAAGAAAAAAATAAATCAATACTTCTAGCAATACCTAAAAACATTAACTAAGACAAAATTTTCCAATTTAATTTTGAATTGTGATAAAGTCCGGCAGTCCCTGACGTCATTAGGTAACGAATTCCAGAGGCGAGGTATTTATACATTATAGGAAGATGAGTATATATGGATCATATGAGAAGACAAAGAGGAAAGCAGAAAATAGGAGAGATTGGAGAAAGCTGGGTTTGCAATGTAAGACCTGCCCTTGGGCATAAAAATGAATGAATGAATGAATATACAAAACATGAAAATATGCTACATTATATACACAATAGTCTATTATGCGCAGGAACGCCTTAAATATGCAAAAGTGAGCACCTTTGTATCATGCAAGTGGGAGTTATTATATGGGACTCACTTTACCGGCCCTATGATGAATGCAAAAGGAAAGCATCAACAGTCACTCGCTCCAAAGCTACTTGAAACCGCCCCTATTCTCCAGCTTCCGAACTGATGTCGTCTACAATACAAGCTTTATAAAAACATCGACGAATCACTATATCTGTATTAACACCTGCAGTAGCTGAATGGTCTGACCTTTAACCTGTCGCCACCTTTTATCAGTTCGACCACTTCCCCGTTCCCAGCTTCCCAGTGAGCTAAATCCCACACTGTAATTCCATAGGAAATAATGCTTAGATCTAAATTTTGATTTTTTGTACAGCGATCAATGCATTCTTTTCTTTCAGCATATTGTCAGTACATTTTTTTTAGTATTGTGAATATTATATAGGCCTGGGCCTCTAGCCTGATACTGAAGTAGAGGTTTATTGTTTTGTGACTTGAATTTGGACCGTGATGAAAATGGTTACTGTAGAAATGGATAATAATACCGATATTGCTTACGCCAGCAATGTATTAAAATTATTTGCATCAATTACTTTAAGCTTTTGACATTTTAAATCTAAGACATTTTATTTAGGATATTCTTGTTTTCGGACATCTTCGCTGGGATATTATGATAAAAAATAGATAGGATAGGGTAAAGGTTAGTAATATTGTGATACGAGTAATATTGTGATAGTTCTTTTTGATAATTTATTTACAATTTTACTGAGCGAGTGAAGGACCGGTTTTGTGCAGAAACTTGTACACGAACATTCCCTTAATACTTTGTTCCCAAAAAAAGATCTTCTTCTCGCACAGTAAAATTGTAATGAATTCTCAAAAAGAACTATCACAATATTACAGATATCACAATTTACCAACCTCTACCCTATTTGTAGACGCATGTAACGAAATGCTTGAGTGATTCCAAACTTTAGCTTCTTGTTTAGACTAATTGTCTGTTGGGTCTTTACTACGACTTTACAAATAAAATATGTAAATGGTTGAAATTAAAACAGCGGAGTGGGTGATTAAAATAAAGTAATTATTCCAGATACTTAAGGACAGAATTTTAATGTCTCACTCCCGTACACCAACCCTACCTACGAATGCAAAGGAAATCTCGGAAAGAGGGAAAAGTATAAATTCACAACGTGGTTACAACAGCAGCTTTGCTTGAAAATCATTCCCTTTTTTAGTATTCCCATAGTGGTAGTAATTTTAAATTCTCTTTGTAATGCTCCTCACAGTCTCAAGTATTCTCTTTGAGCCTCTCAAGAGACATGTTATATTTTAATCACTCAATTAATACGAAACTACAGAAACTAAGACTTCACAGCTGAATTAATTTTTGCGTCTAACTGCGTAATTTATTGTAGCGTGATACTGGAATGCGAGGAGTACGCAGTTAAAATATTTACATATTTTTCTTACTTACACTCAACTTTGTCCATCAGAAGATTACTTACACCTAATCAATGTGATTTCCGTTAATCCTAGAACACTATCCATTAATAAATTTTACTCTGCACGACTTCACTTTACTCGAGAGCCCTGATTTCTTTGAATGTCCATTGTAATATTCTTCTTTCTGAATTTCATGTTCAAATTTACAGAGATAATGTGCTTCAATAATACAGTAAATACTGCATAAAATGATGTTTGAGTCTTAATTCACACAATATACGAGTATCATGTTCAAAATTTCTTATCCACATAAAAGAAACATGAAGGTAATCATAAATTACTTTCTTAAGATTTTAGCGGTGATTGAAAAATATATGAGTAAATTTTACTCATGATTAGTATGCACGGGTGTAGAATATCGTTAGTATTCTAGGGCTAAAAAACACATTGTGATGATAGTATTCATAAAAGGTCTAATAAATATGTATCTTAAAATTAAATTTTGTACGAAGTAAGGGCTTTGAAACTGGTATTCAAAGAACAGCTTATCTTCTAATGTGAGCTCTTTACATGCTTCTTATTGGGTGTACAGTATCATATCGAAAATGCAGCAAACAAAAGCGTAACAAAGTATGCAGTAAATAGTATACCCAATTGCACTGCATTAAATTTACTTATTTCATTCTCAATATTATTTACAATCATTATAAATAAGAATCTATTCCTAAAAATCTAAATATCAGAATAACATCCAATCGAGAGTATAAATGTTCCAAGAAATTACAGGGATCCTATGAATCCCTTGTAAATTTTATATCTTATTTTTAACACTATTTCAGTAATCTCAAAATTTTTCAGTCTTCTAAATTACTGTACTATACTGAGAGTGACTTTATCGTTGCCAATTTTCTTTAGCTCGCTACTAACATTTTGCAGTTTGTAGATGAAATATTGTTCAGTTTGAATTTTTAGTGCTATTTCTTGTTATTTAGTTCACGTAAATTGTTACATAGAAATTTTAACTACTGTAAAATTAATGGTAATTAATTAATCAGTGTTAATGACTAAATGTTGCAACGAGTGTTTTCTGACAGTAACAACGTTGCTTAGTTACGTAAATGTTATGTTTCATTTAATGATGCTCGCAATTGCCAAGGTTATATCAGCGTCGCCGTTGTGCCGGAATTTTGTCCCGCAGGATTTCTTTTACATGCCAGTAAATCTACTGATATGAGCCTCTCGCATTTAAGCACACTTAAATGCCATCGACCTGGCCCGGGATCGAACTATTGATTACGCAGAAGGGGCAATCAGTTTTCGAAACGCCCTGAGTGTAGGCAACACACAGTGCATAGGAAAAGGAGAAGTTATCTAGAACTGGAGAAACGTCTGGAATTCATACTAAATGCATCACTTGAAAGGCAGAGAAGACTAGACTGCCCTGAATGTAGGCAACACACAGGGCATAGGGAACGGAGAAGTTACCTAGAACCAGAGAAACGCCTGAAATCTATACTAAATGCACCACTTGAAAGACAAAGAAGAAGACTAGCCGTAAGGCGTATATGGAGAGATTCCAGGAAAAATCGCAATAGGTCCTTGACATGTTTGAACAAGATGACGTGTAGAAGCTCAGTTCTTAAAGACGATCTGACGCTGTTTTATAGACTGAATCAACGGGCATGGAAGCAATGATCTTCAGTTACACGCGCAAATATGATAAGCAATAAATACAAATGCATTTAGGAAATATTTTGAGTGCATCTTGTATTTCCTTTGGCTTTCAATGTAGGCTATGTAGCTTTCAACTATACTTGCCATTAATATTTTTATCGCATGTCGAAGTTCCTACCTTACTAATGTGAAGTCAAAATGTATTCAAAACATGTTTCATTGTTTGGTCAATAATGGTTATTGTTTACATATTTTTAGTATTGATTATGCACGGTTTTTAATCATTCTGTAATACGTGCTGAAAAATATGACTTGCTCTAAATGTATTCGTAATGAGCACAACGCAATACGTGTTTCGCAAGTTATTGCGAATGCAGCTCGTATTTCGCCAGTAGATAAACATTTGGCCATGTCGGTTTGGGGTCAGATTCTCTAGCCTTAAGATTAAACCCACAGAGACACGAATTTAGAGTGACACTGAAATAGATGGAGAAAGCACAGAGGGCGTTGGTTTGGTCAAGGACAGATGTCTGCACACCTCGAGATTCTTCCGTGGGCTGCGTAATCTGCTCCACAATGATCTGAGAGCGCCTTTAATACGAGCCGTTACCTCCTGCCAAATGAATTTATATTCCCTAAATTACTGTTAAATGCTCGAATATCTATACAAAAACAATACTGAAATAAGTATGTACATAGGTAAAGCAATTTTTCTGAAATAAGCACTGTAAATATGTAATAAAAAGTAATACATTTGTAGTAGGCTAATGTTGAGGAAAATATTGTGGACAAGATTAGGCGATATCAAGAAAAATGGAGGCAGTTGAACCTCATAAATGACACCAATGAGGTATCATTATGAGGCAACTAAACCAGAAGGTAATGGCGTAGGGTGGCCAGATCCTTTTTCCCTTCAATGTACATGGTGTTCCCGAGGTGGTGTTACAAACTTTCAGGGATGATGGCGAAGGGCACATGTATCAATTTGAGATAAGAAACCATGGTCCGGAAATGACTGACTCGAAAATTATAAGCAAAAATAATTGTGTGGAAATGGAATTGTAATTTGGCACCACGTGCCCCCCTTCTCTTAACGTTTGGAAGGATGGTATGGGCCGGACGTCTCCTACGTGGGTACTTGTCCCGATACAATCTGTGATCTTGTCTGCTGTTCCCATTGGCTCATCCGTATTCGAAAATCAGGTCTGCTTATTCCGCTCTCGTGTACTCCTCCATTTCACTAGGGCTGATCGACTGGACACTGCAACTTGTACACATACACTGTTGTCTACAGACGTGCATATCAGGACCGACCATGTCCATTACAGATTACGCTATCTGCATTGCTTTAGTGTAGTTTCCTGTCCCCATCCCTCAAGACAGCGCACTGAATGGAATACTGTAAGTAGACAACGTAAACAACGTCAGATGAATACAGTATGTGTAAGATGTACAGATAAATACATATAAATAAGGTGTACAGAGGAATAAAATTATTTCATTTCCACACAACTATTTTTGCTTGTACCGGTAACTTTCGACTCGGTCATTTCCGGACCAGGGTTCCTTATCTGGAATTGATACATGTGCCCTTCGCCATCATCCCTGAAAGCTTGTAACACCACCTCGGAAACACTCTGTATACATCGCTATACAGTTCACTAGATGGAACAAATTGTTCTTCCTCTGACAGATATCGTCAAGTGAGATGTACTGCCTGGTAATTGAAGGGCTCCTTGCAAAAAAGAGGTACTTCCACTTTTTAGTCAAATTAATGTTTTACTTGTTTCATACGTTAAAGAAATATGGCCGATCTTTTAATTCAAGAACGATGTGATTCCGAGCATTTGGTAGTAAGTTACAGCGGAATTGGACTGAGCTACCAATCGTTTCGTTGCAAAAAGAAGGCAGCTTCTGAAGTTGTATACAGAATGAACTGTAAGTAGTGTCATTAATTTCAAGGGGTTATTCTTTGAGATATTTCAAATAAAAAAATTCAATAAAATTTTTCTCGTTTTTACTTCCTTTTCGAGATAAAAATTATTTTATATTAAATATTTCATAGCGTATTCAGGGAAAGTCATTGATTTAGTTCCCTAACTGTTCCGTGAAGTTAAGAGAGCAGTGAATTATGATAATAAATTATTGAAAGAATTTTAGTTTTGTTCTTTAAATGTACAGAAATTTGAGCCAAACAAATGTAACTTTTCATTCTGCAAAAGAATTTTACAATGTTACATTTGTCCGCAGCAAATTTCTTCACATTTAAAGGATAAAAGAAAAATTCTCTCAATCGTTTATTATCATAATACACTTTCTTTCTTTCTTTCTTTCTTTCTTTCTTTCTTTCTTTCTTTCTTTCTTTCTTTCTTTCTTTCTTTCTTTCTCTTAGTTCAACCTCTCCCTTCTAGGTACATTTACACGACCCACGCCACCCGGGCCTAACAGGGCCGCGACCTGTCGGGAGAGGAATTGAGCTATGGATCACATACATACTTTTTTGACCACACAAGGACATGGAGGGCCTCCCCGGATGAGGGATCATAATACACTGCTATATTAAATTGACTGAGCATATTGAGAATTAAATTGATGGCTTTCCAAAACACGCTGTGAAATGTTGCGTATAAAACAATTTTTAACTCGAAAAGGAAGCAAAAACGAGCAAAATTGTATTAAACCTTTTGTTTGAATAACTCAAAGAGTAACCCCCTGCAATTAATGGCATTACTAAGTTCACTCTATATATCTGCTATGCCTCGTGCTCTACTTTATAATATTCGCACAGGATGATTCACGAGGATTTACCACCATTTACGGAACCTATTTCCGAAGACATTCTGAACAAAAATGTCATATGGGCCTAAACATGTACTAATCTCAATATTTTTAGGATTACAGTAATATGAAGTTGTTTGTAAAATACCATTATTCTTTAGTTTTAAGAGTAAAAGAATATTACAAACAAAGAGTGACTATTCTGGAATATTATTTCTTTAATTAGTATTCTGAAGATAAAAATGTATTGTTAATTCTATAGTTGCTTCGTACATATATATATATTTTTTTTTTTTCGATTTTTAACTACAAAATTACATATTTCTTACTCATTTATCACAACAATTGTTACAAATCACGCTACTCTTGTAAATTCTTCAAGACTGTACATTACGATGCATAATTAAACTGTAAAGAATCAAGTTCTTAAAGTCGTATGATTTGTAATAATTTTTGTGTTAAGTGCGTAAGAATAGTATAATTTTAGCTGAAAATTGAAAAACAAAATCTATACAAAGCAATTAACAACACAATTTTAGCTTCAGAACACTGGACAATTAAAGAAATGATACTACTGAATAGTTCATTCTCTATTTGTAATATTCTTTTACCCTTAAAACTAAAGAAAAAAGATATTTTACTTACAATTTCAAATTAGTGTAGCTCTGAAAATATTGAGATTAGGACAAATGTTTATGACATATTTTTCCTAGAATGTCTTCGGAAATAAGCTCCGTAAGTGACGGTAAATCCTCGTGAATCACCCTGTATGTGTGTTTGTGTATTCAGTGCAAAATGTGGCTAATTATATCCAATTTTATTGCAAAACGAAGTAGCTCCATTATTTGTCCATATTTTACACCTCTAAATTGCCAATTATAATAAAACACGAATGAGTAATAAAATGAAACTCCTAGGTACCTAGGACATACTCTGAAAAACGAAAGAAGCTCAGTTAAAAGTTGAATTTTTTATGGAATGGTTTTGTTGTTTTCCACAACTTTGTAAAAGTGAAGTTACCTCTTTTTTTTTTTTTTTTTTTTGCAGGGATCCCTTCAATTATTGTATCATCCAGAATCTCAGCCAGAGGCAATTTGATAAATAAATTTATAAATCGACTCGAACGAGTTCCATTTGATCACGAGTCATAGATTGAGATACATCTGGGTTGTCGTGCTAAAATTTTCACATGTGGTGCGAACAAGTTGCGGGAAAGTCAACGTGCTTTGGTTGACTCGCAGCTGTTAAACCAAATCAGGCCACTTTGTGGTTTACTATAAAAATGCTCGGTCTTCACAAAAACTGGCAGAGCCGCACGCAACCATAATTCAAAATCGGGGCGCTCTGCAACACTTGACTTGTGCGAGGCCTTGGCTTTTGTGTGTAATTAAAACTTATTTATGGGTACTGAGGTGCTGTTTTTCTTGCAGGTAGAGAGGCCAGGGTCGAACCTAAGCGCTGATACGGGCAGTGGGCAGAAGACTAATTGCAGTGATCCAGCTGAATGCGTAGGCTTCAACAATAAGATGGGTGTGAAGACTTCAGGTAAAGAGCGGTCTATGTCTTTGATAGCTTATTGATTTATACACAAGCTACGTTGCGAAATTAGCATTACAAATTATTTATCTGATTTGTACTTGAACTAACCTAGCAAGAACACGCTAATAGGCAGTCGACAGTCACTTTACTTTTAAGGGAGAAGAAGAGAGAAATTTGGCAATTTCTAATAAAAAGAGCATTTACGTTTTTGTGAGAAATGAATCTGCAATCTCTTATTAAATATGTTGACCAGGTTTCAGTACTCCGCGACGCTCGGAAGTACAAAAAAAGATTACATCATATTTAAATGGCTGTGTTTTTCTTAAATTTGAATGGCATGCAAGCTTTTAAAGCTGTTTTTTTTTCACACATTTTTTTTCAGCATATATATCCTCGTTTTTGAAGTGTAAAGGTTCTTACAATAATTTTGATGTTAGGAATTTGAAAATTTTACTGCGTGTCCTATAAACTGTGGTTAACAAACCAAAATAGTATTTTTTTGATAAACTAATTACTTTCGAAATTAGAAAAAAAATAAAACATACTATTTGGACACTAAAAATTTAAATTTCGTATTTGAATACAATTAAAAAAATCTTCCCCCCGTTATTTGTTTAAATTTAAAATTCCGAGTATTCAGATCTTTTCTAAACATATCAGAATTGTCGTAAAAAATCATGAATTAAAATGTAATTTTCTAAGATGATCTAGAATTTGAAAAATACAAGTTTTTTATTTAAAAATTTGAATAACTAAAAAATCATTTATCTGACCATAATGAAACATATACCAGCATGATGAAGGATCGGTGGAGCGGAGAAAAATTCTCCCCGGCACCGGGATTCGAATCCGAGTTTTCAGCTCTACGTGGATAGAGCGTCATGTGATAACGCAGAATTCTTGCACGGAAATATCATATGTAGGTCTACTTCGGTACTTACTTACTTACTTACTTACTTACTGGCTTTTAAGGAATCCGGAGGTTCAGTGCCGCCGTCACATAAGTCCGCCATTGGTCCCTATCCTGAGCAAGATTAATCCAGTCTCTATCATCATATCTCACCTCCCTCAAATCCATTTTAATATTATCTTCCCATTTACGTCTCGGCCTCCCTAAAGGTCTTTTTCCCTCCGGCCTCCCAACTAACACTCTGTATGCATTTCTGGATTCGCCCATACGTGCTACATGCCCTGCCCCTCTCAAACGTCTGGATTTAATGTTCCTAATTATGTCAGGTGAGGAATACAATGTGTGCAGTTCTGTGTTGTACTTCGGTACATCGCTATAATATGATATGCGTATATAATCACTTCGTGATTTATGACGGCTCTCATTCCGTCGGATCCCGGCCACTTAGTCACTCGTAATGAGTGCACCTCTGCACAAAGTGTGTTGGGCATTGTCCACTGTCGTCAACCTGGTTGGTGAGTTGGTATAGCGCTGGCCTTCTATACCCAAGGTTGAAGGTTCGATCCCGGGCCAGGTCGATAGAATTTAAGTGTGCTTAAATGTGACAGGCTCATGTCAGTAGATTTACTGGCATGTAAAAGAACTCCTGCGGGACAAAATTCCGGCACATCCGGCGACGCTGATATAACCTCTGCAGTTGCGAGCGTCGTTAAATAAAACATAACATTCTCCACTATCACACATCTGTAACACAGTGCATGAGGTTTGGCCACTAAAGGGAAACTGAGAGGTAGAACTTAAACTGAGAGGATTCAGTCCGGCATCGGAACTGGAATCTGGTGTGGCTTAATGGATAAAGCGTCAGCACGTAGAGCTGAAAACCCGGGTTCGAGTACCGGTGCCGGAGAGAATTTTTCTCCGCTCCACTCTCCTTCATCATATGATGATGCAGAATTCCTGCACGGAAATATCATACGTACTCCCGTGCACCACAATAATACTATAAACTGCGGTTAAGAAACCAAAATAGTATTTTTTGTAGATCTAATTACTTTCGAAATTAAAAAAAAAAAATAAAACAATATTTGGAAACTAAAATTTTAAATTTCGAATTTGAATACAATTAAAAAAAGTTCTCTCTCTTAATTGTTTAAATTTAAAATTCTGACTATTCAGATCTTTTCTAAACATGTTAGAATTATCGTAAAAAATCATGCATAAAACTTTAATTTTCTAAGAAGAACTAGAATTTGAAACCTGCAAATTTTTTTAATGAAAACTTTGAATAACTCAACAATCATTGATCTGACCATAATGAAATTTATACAAGAATACATACCGAAAGGGAGTGAGATGTAAAAAAAAAAAATATGAAGAAAACCTTGGAAAAAAATTCAACAAGATAATCAACTCACATGGGATTCGAACCTACGCTGGAACGCAGCATCCAATCGCGAGTCCCAAATCGCGTCTGTGTCCTATGACTGCCATTCAGCATTCAACAATTGTTAAACATTTTGGATGGATTTATTCGTAGGTGTCCGCGTCCATCATTGGAAATTGTACGCTATACAGAAATTTCCCCGAAAGTTCGTAGACCTATATCAATTTGCTGTGGAATTTTGAACTGTCCGTTAATTAGATACTTTTACTTATTGAGATGTGTCCTTTATGTGAAGTTTCACTTGCATTCCTTACGTGGGCAATAAAATATTGATCGCTCTCTCTATACACTCTATGATTACACAATCGATTCACTTGGCACTTTTGTACCATGTAATTCCTTGGTGTGCAGAAACAAAACAATTGTATTATTTACACCTCCAATTATCTGATCGGCCTGCTTGCCCTGACATGGATAGTGAAGACATGCGCCGACTGCTGTGTGACACAGTATCGCATGGGGCGTGGTTGGATTATCAAAACAAAGCCGTTCATTTAAATTAAATGTGGTTAATTTTCAGGTCGGTATTTCGAATTACAAGCTTTTACAATCAAATATTTAATGCATGACGAACAGTTCCAATAGGTCAGTCATTATAGCCGACTAAATAATTCTAAAGTATATAACGACCTCCTAAAGTTATAGCTCATGTTACTTTCTGGATGAGGAATTACCAAATACTTAGCTGTTAGACTCGGTATTTTACAAAACTGGTTCATTCTGACTATTTGAACGCTGCATCTTCTAATTTTGTGCTGAAGAAAGTACAGTTGTCAAGCTGGATACCTGGTTCTAACGAGTGCACCGATTCCACAGGGACATCATTTTATTTTTACTAACATTTCTAATGTTAACCTGGCTATACCTTTGGATTAACGGTTGAGAACCGGAAACACCGTTTGCTACCCCCTTCCGCGACTGAATTTCGATGATACTGGCGTAAAATACAAACAAATCAATTTACTTGGTATAGGGGGGAAGAAAAGTAGTTCATCCATTTACGTAAACTGGAAAATATCGCGATTTTGAGTTTGATAATTTTTATTAGGTTTTTCTTTAATCAAAATACAGTTTTGTATTAACAATACATGTTTAAACTCACGAATTGAGTTATTCATGCGGACGTATTCATTATGCAGTGAATATTATACTGTCTACAGCACATTAGCGTACAATATAGCGAATGAAGTTAAATTGAAAAATAATCATAATGTGGATATTTAAACACAATTTTGAAAATGGAGGCCGTTCATTTCGATACAGGCTTCAGTTCTAATATGGATATTATCGCACTAAAGACTATTGTACCTAATTCCAATTACCAATTTCGTCCTTCGTACTAGTAACTCATGTTGAAATAATTCTGTACATACTCTATAAAAGAGTACCATACGTACTGTAAATTCAATCTTCACTTCTGCCCGATCCGAAAGATAAAATTACTCAAACATGCTATATACTGTCCGTCAAGTGGTTCTGTCGCAGAATCGTAGAAAAGGGGAAATCTCTTGGCAGTTACTTAACGAGGCCCTTTTATTTAAGTTATTTTAAACAATTGTATAATATTACGTAGACGTTCAATTCCTAACAGAAATTAATGTTTTCAGAAAAGAGCTAAGACAGCCCAGCCACTAGCCTTTACAGGGTGGGAGCAGAAGCGGGTGGGGGAAATCGGGATGCGACGTAGGCAAATGGACGACAGTACCTGTGAGAAAATGATTCAATATTGAAAGCTCTTTCGTCACTGGAAAATGCGAACATATTTCTGGAAAGTACTATACTCACTAACTCAGTACTGTTCAGGCGTCTTTGACTGCATACTCGGCCTTGGTTTGTGTGGTGGACGGTTATAAGTTTACTAGTAGAGGGGGATGGGAGTGAAGTACATTAAAAAAACTCAGGTACAATAAAAATTTAAGTAAAAATAAAATGATGACTCTGTATAATTAACATGGAGGCTTGAGATAATTATTACTCTGCCTGCCCCACCCCTATTTGTTTGTTTGTTGACAAACAACTTCAAGTTATCAGGACTTACGGCTTCAGCAGCTGTATACCTGGATGAAATGTGTACACTGGTTTTCCAACTTAACATGTAGGCATGAGATAATATTATGCCTGCTATTAAACTCAGTCTGGCTCCACCTCTATTCGATTAAATCGAAGTTTTCCACACAGTATTCAGTGTACATGGATTATGACGTATGAATGTATATAGGCGACCTCTCTGGTCTTACCCTGATGATGAAACCTGTACATATGTAGTTCCGTAACATTGGAATTGTCAAGTTCCAGGACACGGTGGAATACCCAAAAACCTAATTCTGATCAGTCACCGCGAAAGCCTAGAAAATCATATGCACTTACATTTATTGTGCAGTTAAACATACAAGCGCGTGTTACTGAAGATCATTGCTTCAATGCCTGTTGACTCAGTCTATCAAACAGCGTCAGATTGTCTTCGAGAACTGAGCTTCTACACGTGATTTTGTGTAAACTTGTCAAGGACCTATTGCGATTTTTTCTGGAATCTATCCACATACGCCTTACGACTAGTCTTCTTTTTTGCCTTTCAAGTGGTGCATTTAGTATAGATTTCAGGCGTTTCTCTGATTCTAGATAACTTCTCCGTTTCCTATGCCATATGTTTTGCCTACATTCAGGGCAGTCCGGAAACTTATTGATTGCACTTTGTACAGTACACTACAGTGTTAAAGAAAGTACATACTGTATGTTATTACTTTAATTCGAATATTTGCGTTTGAAGACAAAAGGAAATAAACACCAAAACATGGATTTTCAGGTTATGGTTGATTCATTATATAGTATTTTGTACTTGTTTTGATGTTGGTACTCTAGAATTGCAGGAGTGGATAGTTGCGCATGACTTTCGATAGTCAAAGAAAGTGAATCGGGTCCCGGCATAGCTCAGTTGGTTAGAGAGCACTCAGCGCGCACAGCTGAGAGGTCCTGGGTTCGATTCCCGGTGCCGGTACGAATTTTTCTCGTAGTTAATGGTATAAAAACAAACTGACTAGTCATACTAGTCGAGCAAAATATAATGAGGTGGGCGAGACCTCATTCATATTTGATACACAAACAAAGAAAGTAAGTCATAAAGCTCTATGCAAAGTGGTACATGTTTATTTCATCATACTTCAAAATGGAGATTTTGAACTTACTTCCTTTTGGTTTCTGAGGTAAAAATAAGCTTATAGACGTTTCAAACAAAAGTCGGAATTCCTTTTAGTGCCGATGAGACAATCAGAAATAGCAACAAAATTTTATTTATACCTCATGTAAAGACACAGAATCCTGAAATGAGCGAATCGTTATCTTACCTTATAAGCGGATGTCGAGATTAAGGACAATGGAAGAGTCGATGGGACGGCCAAGACTATTAAGTATACGTATCTCGACATTCATAGAACAGGCCACGTTGTCTAATCTTAAATATTTCATGATGACAAACAAAATACAAAATAATCACACGAGCATGTACTTACACAAGATGAAGCAAGACGATGTTCCATCAGAAAATATGCAAGTAATTAGACTTCTCTTATTATATTACTTACGAAATAAAACGTGTCGCCAGACTGAAGACATGCACTGATGTAATAGGTCCATGGACCCTAACCCTCACTGTTAAATAAAATAATAATAACCATTGGATATCTTGGTATTCACTTCTGATACAAATACTCGGTGACATAACCAGTAATTCAAATAAAACATGTCATCATGGAAACAAGAGATAGAATCATCATACTGTAATGTAATGATTGGCAATTACTGAGATAACTCAGGTGTAAGAAGCTGATCTCCTGATCCGAGTCTACACCAGGGTGTGCGTTCGAATTAGTATCAATATGTATAAAATATTTTATTGATATTCATTTTAACATCAATTTAAGAACTGCAGGCAAAAATATATTAATAAAATATTAATACTACAAATGCAAAGAGTAAAAATAATAACAATGCCAATTTGTTCGTAAACTTTGTTTGTTATAGGTACAAGTTACAATCCATATATTTCCGAACTACACTTGTATCTCTTGTACCGTTGAAATACAAGTGCGTGTCACTGACGATTATTGCTTCCATGTCTGTTCAGTCAGTCTATCAAACAGCGTCAAATTGTCTTACGTGATTTTATGCAAACATGTCAAGGACCTACAGCGATTTTTCCTGGAATCTCTCCATGTACTCCTTATGACTAGTCTTCTTCTCTGCCTTTCAAGTGAAACATTTAGTATAGATTCCAGGCGTTTCTCTGGTTCAAGATAACTTCTCCGTGCCCTATGCCCTGTGTGTTGCCTACGGTCAGGACAGTACTGAAACTTATTCATTGCCCCTTGTAAGTTATACAAGACATTCTATTCAAAATATATAGATTTCAATTAATTTTTCCAATAGCAGATATTTCCCAATAGAGTTCGTTTTTTAATTATTGCAAGATGGTAACACGTCCATTATTAGGAAATTTAATAGTTGTTTATACAACAAGTGGATAATCTTGATGATTATGGCATGAGTGAATGACAATTTTCACGACTGTATAATAAGATTATCCATGAGTTGGATACAACACTTTATGGCTTCTTAGCATTATATATTGTAGGAATGAAATTATGAAATAAATTCAATTCGGGATCCATAGCTGACAAATTGTCTTCATATGTTCGTATCGATTAGCTGCGCCTGGCCTTGGCATTGAGTAGAGAATAATGGATGACCTTGCAGGTTATGTTACAAATGCTCCTTTATTTTGCTAATATAGTTTCTCTGAACCACAGAACTGTTTTATGTGATATTACAAAAGTGATACAAAATTGTTAAATATTGGAATAAATGATACGTTACCTTCTGTCCTGCATTTCATTTCTTGTTACGTCGCGCGTAGAAGCGATAATGAAGTTAGCAAGCGTTCCGGTATTACGTCATAGCAAATACGCCATTACTTTCATCGGCACACGTGCTATAATAAGCCAATTACGCATGATTTTCGATGTAGTAACAACCTGTTTATAATGCTAGGATGGCATAAATGTTTTTATACAAGTTAAAATGTTTTCAACAGAATGTTAAATTATTTATTTAACGCAACAATTTGGTAAGTCCGAAATCTGAGACTATTGGAAATTTTATAACATAGATAATAGCTCAATAAATAAATTAAATTCCTTACGTGATAGCCGATGAAGGGCCAACACTAGCCAGTCCAATGCCTGGCCTCTCGTCCACATGTCGTACTAGAGGTGAACGATCATCCAAGTATGGAGATAACGTGCGATCGGCACGCCGTTATGGCTGGTTTTCAAAACCGAATTTCGCTACTCACTGTAACTCTCAAAACTCATTACAAGGCGGGGTAGAAACCGGTCTTATACACTGGCCGAAATTTCATTCTATTCATACTTACTTACTTACTTACTGGCTTTAAGGAACCCGGAGGTTCATTGCCGCCCTCACATAAGCCCGCCATTGGTCCCTATCCTGAGCAAGATCAATCCATTCTCAATCATCATATCCCACCCCCCTCAAATCCATTTTAATATTATCCTCCCATCTACGTCTCGGCCTCCCCAAAGATTTTTTTTTACCTCCGGCCTCCCAACTAACACTCTATATGCATTTCTGGATTTTTCATTCTATTCATAGAAGAAGAAAAATAAAGGAGGAAGAAAGGAGGATAGTAAGAAAAAATAAGCAAAGAGTGGCAGGAAGATGGAATGATATACATTTGCAATCTCGTACTTATGTAAAATAAGTTTCACGTTTCATGTCTTCATTCCCCTCTCCTCTTGCTAGGCCTTGGGATGACGTCATTAATGATTTCCTTCAAGTCTAAAAAAATTAATCCCCACTCTTTTAAAATATTATCTTATAGGCCTGTTCAAATTCTATTTATACGTAGTTCTGAGTTGTGTTTAATTTAAATAATTTCCATTTCGCTACGTACAACGTAGATTTTATTGAATTTTAAAATAATTTTGAATACTTCTCACCGACGCAGCAAAACAGAACTGGCTGTAGATCTGGCCTGACCTCGTCTCACATGTGCAGGTGTTCACTAGTCAGTATTGGGTGAAGCGGTTCAGCAACACAGACGAAGGTCTCGTTTCACACATCTTACAAATTTAATGTGTTCTGCTTCTGTAACGAAAGGAATTTCTCTGTGCATCAACAGTTTTGCTTGTGCCTTAGGAGTAGGATATAGTAATAATGCTTAAGGTTTCTTGCCAAAGCTATAATCTGTCATTTCTGGCGTTACTAATTACACTGATCAAAAAATTGAACATATTTTTTTTTGTTAAAAGATAAAGAATGAGTAATTCTTGTAGCATTTTTCGTGCTGATTTCAAATCTGTTTTCAAAATTTTTCTATCACAGAGGGTTTTTGAGTAATTGTATGAAATGTAATTCAGACTTTTCTAGTATTGATACCTTATAACCAGGGAAAGGAAGTTCATGCCCTAAAAATGTGAAGAACATGTATACATTTATGCCGTAAAAATAGATAAATATGCTAAAAAATATGCATTATCAGTCTGAGATTATTTTAACAGAATAATAAGGTATAGGTAACTTAGGTTTAGTCTATGGATTGTGAAGTGCTTGCATCATTGCTGAATGCTCCATTTATGCTGTTACAGTTCACCACTAAGCAGTGACGTTTATTTTCTGTTATTCTTTGCCTGTTGTCTCTCAGCATAGCTTTGTAGCTCGAAAAACTTCGTTCTACGTCACAAGAAGTAAGAGGGGCTTGCACAAAAGCTGTGAGCTGTTCTATAGAAAATTTTGTTGGACTTTGGGGTGTTTTTCTTTGAGAATATCTTGAATTTCTTTAAGTTGATAATACGGTTTTTGGAAAGAATGTTTGGTGTTTTCTCGTTCACTTTATCTCCTACATTTCCTGGAACTGATGTTAAACTGGATATTGTTCTTTCGAAATCTGCTAAAGACTGCAGTAAAGGAATACCAATTGCTAACTTGAGAGGCTCCCTATGAGGGCGTCATCGTTACGTTCAAAATTCATAAACATAAATTAGTCGTGTTTACGAGGTTACACACTTTTAAAAATGAGGGAAAGGCAAATAAACATGCATACAGTAATATGCAGTTTCCATGCATAAATGTTAAAATATGATACTTTTATAAATAATGGCAAAATATGCACTTTTATGCACAATAAAACCAATATCATTGTATTCAGAAATTTGTGATTCATGCAGATAATCTTTCAGCATATTCACACAACGATAGAGAACAATATGCAAATGCATGAACTTCCTTTCCCTACTTATAGCATTTTACCTAAAATCATATTTATTTATCTAAAATGTGTGTGAAATATACAGTATTTTAGGCTATACTTCGCTTGAGAAACATCTCTTTTGAGTGTCCAGTAGTAGTCTGGCAGAATATTTGGGCTCCATTTTTCCTGGTAGCGTCTTTCCATTTCAGAAAAATCCTGATGAAAACGCTTCCCATGTTCGTCGCTTACTACCCGAAGGTTTTGAGGAAAGAAAAAAAATTAGATGAGAATTTAAGAAGTTATTTTGAGATATATGACATCTCATCACGTTATAGTTCTGAATCAGCTCGCTGACAAGTTCTCTGTAATCTTCTGATCTGTAGTTCCTAGAAAGTAACAGTCTGTTGAATGATCCTTAGGTTCCCGGCGTATCATTGAAACTGGAAAAGCCATAATGACGGGATCCTTTTAGCCAACCAGTTAATAGAATCACACTGAGCACGACAGCTTTCAGGCGTCCAGTTCATGTCGTCATCTATTTTTCAATCAGAAGAACACTCGTAAGCTCTTTTAGCTAGTGTAGTAAAATTCGAAGTTAACTAATCACAAACGTAACAAAAATTGTTTATGTGATATTTATACAGTATTTCGAGGCATGTTTTACTTTATAAGCTACTTTTAACACACATAAAATTAGGAAAAAGAATACACAGGTTATGAAACTTGTTTCATGAATGTCAGTTTCAACTCAAAGAATTAATACCAACTCTCGCAGTCGTATGAAAAATAAAATTCATTTTTATGAATTCTGACTTCACAGGCAACAATGATCTAAAGTTACAGGTCAGTTATTAAAGTAATAAAATGAAATATTTGAAATATTTCTTTTTCCATTAGCATGTTAAGGACTATATATAGCAATAAAAATAAATCATTTTTTATAAAATTACAAAAAATGGCCGGTAGAAAAATTCTAACTTCATTTTTGTAATCAGCAGATGAAATTACATAAGAAACAGCGGAAATTGTACATTTAACAAAATCACTGTTGACCAGTGTTGTTAGGGCTACAACGTTTTTTTTTCTTCCTCCAGGTTTTTCAAAGGAACCAAAAAGGCAGAAAAAAGTGGGTCACATCACCTACCTTCTGCAATATATTATTTCTTTATAACTATTGAAATATCAGAGTGTAACAAAAGTTTCTGTAACAGTATGTTAAAATTATTCTCTTTTTAATTTCCATTTTGTCAGGAACCATGACCAAATTTTATGGCGTAGGAATTGGTACTACTTGATTGTGGTGTGATGCAATCCTTTATTATTAATTTGGCTGAAAATGTGATATTTACCATAAAATATTTGAAAAAAAAAAAAACTAAAATTTTCACTGTGCCAGAAACTTTTGTTACACTCTGTACAGTATTTTCCTTTGTCTTTATTTCATACACACTTACCATAACATTGTTTTAAAGCAAATGGACACATAATATACACTACTTAAAAATGTTATTAATCATGGACTGCAAATAGTTGTTTTCTGTTGCATTTCTATATTCATAATATGTACGTATTCGTACATAATAATAATAATAATAATAATAATAATAATAATAATAATAATAATAATAATAATAATAATAATAATAATAATATAATTTTTATTGCTGGAATAAAGATAATATATTGGTTTTTTATATATAAAAATTACTTTAACATCCCCAGAAAGAGTATACATTCGTGCATAGATGGCATTACGTAACATTTTAAAACAAGTATTTAATTAATTAAAAAAAAATAGAAAATAAAAAGAGAAAAAGAAAATCACAAATATTACAGTAAGTAATTGAAACGTTATATTGACTTTCTAAACAATACTTTTAATTGATTTTTTTTTAAATAAGAAGCATTAGCAAACTGAATGTTCGGTAATTTAGCTGTTCTTTGTTCATATTTCCCTTCCTTCTCTATATTATTATATTCTTAAATTTGTTTCTGCCTGTTTCCATCATTTAGTTTATCTTTTTGTTTCTTCTCTCTTATGATTCATGCAAATAGACACTACTTGTGATCGAAAGGGTGTGACAGAAGTATGTCTAACGTCGTGCTGTAGCCACACCAATATTTTGTGGACAAATCGATACATACACGTGTGACATTTGTACAGAAAAATAAAATGTCATGTAGAAATGCGAGACTTTCACTGGCTGTGAACGTATTTGACAAGGTACAAATGAGCAAACGAATCTGTTTGTTGACCCCTGAACTGCGATATGAAACAATCAAACCTCTGAGGTGTGTGTCTCGCTTGCATATATAGGTGCGGTTTTGGAGACGCTGAGAAATCCGGCTTCTTCCCTCAAACATTGAAACTGTGATTGTTTGGCTTTGTCACTAACAAGTGAATGTGAATGTTATTCTTAAAATGACAATGTGACAGACTGAAATGTCCACATTTAAGTTTATTTACCTATATAGTTTCTCAAGCAAGTAGTTCTGTAAAATTGTTAGTTGCATAACGAAATAACACTAGCCTATTTTGTAAATATTTAATTTTATAGCGTAAAAACCCATTTGTATTACTATATTGTAATTACCTTCGGTGTCATGTGTCGAAATAATGCTCTATATTCTGATATATTTCCAACTATTGTGTTGAGTATACTTCATATAATTTCAGTACTAATCACTATTTTACAAAGAAAACATTTGAATTGAACGTAGCTGAATTTCAGTAATTTGAATTCTCACTCTTATTGGTTATTTATGGAGACGCTGTATTGGGTTTTGATCAGTTTGGTAATTTCCTTCATTTCTTTAATGCCAAAAAATCTACAGTACTTCAGCAGTAATATACAGAGTGTTAAAAAGTATCCAATAATCTAGGAAGTGATAGTATGCATCAAAACAAGAAAAAATATCTAATAAACATGGGTTCTACAACACATACTTTCTGAGATCTGAACACTCGTTCATAGGAGGTGCTCAATGTGACGTCCATTCATGGCAATGCATTCCTCTGCCCTTCGGCGTAAGGAATCACGCAGTCTTTGAAATTGACCTGGTTCTTCTTGATAACCAAAGTCTAGGGGATTTAGATTTGAGGAACGAGCAAGCCAAGGTGTGGGGCCTCCCCAATCAATCTAGCGGTCCTGAAATGTCAGAGTCAGGTGTTCACGCTCATTGCGGAAAAAAATGTGAATGTGTGCCATCATGCATGAACCACATCTGTAGTCTTTGCTGACATGGCACATACTCCAGCAAGGTAGGCAATACGTTAATAAGAAAGGCCTGATAACTAGCCCCAGTTAATCTCTGTGGTAGCACGTATGGCCCTTAATCTATCGCCAAGAATGTCTGCCCATACGTTGATTGAGAATCTGTGTTGGTGTCTTTTTCTTCAAGTCCATGGGAATTTTCATCAGCCCACACATGCTGATTATGAAAATTCACAACACCATCTCTGCTGAACCCCACTCATATCCGCGACCAAATTTTGTTTTCAGTATTCCTTGCGACGTATCAGTAGCCCATGCGAGGGGTGTCAACTATGGCAGTGTTCCGCAACCGGTGTGCCGCGGCACACTGGTGTGCCTCCACAAGGTGAAAGATGTGACGCGAACTTTTACCTATTATTGTAAGAAAGTAATAAAATTAATTAAAATTAAATTCCTCTCTCTGTTGACATAGTTAACCGCCCAGTTAGTGACATGGCCAATGACATCCAAGACATTATAAAGGATAAAATAAACAGCAGTCAGAAGTTCTCACTTCAGATCGACGACATTAGCGGTCACGCACAAGTTCTTTCCTACGTTCGATATATTGACGGGGATGTAATTATAATTTTTTTGTGTGCAACCTGCCCGAGCGAGCAATCAGTGAAGAAATGTTTCGTACAACTAATGAATATGTGGTCCGAAATGAATTATCATTGGAGGATTGCATTAGTGTTTTAGGGATGGAGCCGCTTCTATGACAGGCCGAGTGAAAGAATTCATGACTAAAGTACGTGAAGTAGGCCTATCTCATAATCATTGTCTCATTCACCGCGAAGCCATTGTGAACATTGTGATGGACGAAGTAGTAAAAGTCGTGAACTTCATCAAATCGCGGTCTTTAAATATGCTGCTTTTTTGTTTTGTGTCAGGAAATGGGATCAGAACACACTACACTCCTCCTACATAAGAACATTGAAATTAGAACTTCTCGAAGTACCTTTGGAAATATTTTGGTTGTCAATAAGGAGTAAATACTCGGCTATCTCTGAGATGACAGTTAATATGTTATTGCCATTTTCAACATACATAATATATGTGTGAACTGGGCTTCTCGACGTTAATTGAAATTAAAATATTAAAAAGGGAGAGACTCAAATCCATCGATGAAGAAATTAGGCTTGCACTGTCAACGATTCTACCGCGGATCAGCCACCTGTGTGCAGCTAAGCAGGCCCAAGTATCACATTGAAAGTATGAGTAGAGTTATTTACTTTAATATTAGTAATAGAAATGTGTACTTTCTACAGTGAATTACAGTTCATAAATTGTTAATAAATGCAAGAGTCGATTTTTGTTTTATAATAATAATGACAATAATAATAATAATAATAATAGTAATAATAATAATAATAATAATAATAATAATAATAATAATAATAATAATAGTAAATTTCATTACATTACGTAATTATTAGGAGAGTCACATATATTTTTGAAGGGATTAACATTTTGGTGTACCGTGTTGAGTGTAGACCTGTCTGGGGTGTGCCGTGAGTAGAAAAAGGTTGCGGAACACTGAACTACGGTATGATTATCTGGTAGCCTGCTGTATTGTAGGACAGAGACCAACACCGAATGTTTCCCAGCATTTGCTCATATTGGGTTTAGGAAAAACCCCGGAAAAAACCTCAACCAGGTAACTTGCCTCGACCGGGAATCGAACCAAGGCCACCTGGTTTCGCGGCCAGACGCGCCAACCGTTACTCCACAGGTGTGGACTGAAGTTGTGGAGCTTCTAAATTGTTGTCTCATCATCATTTCGAAGACGAACAAACATTATTGCCCTAGGCCGGATTAGAACACAAGTCCTGCTGTTGTGTGCACAGCGGGGGGCTCCTTAACTAACTGGATATTATAATTTATAATGAAGCTGGTCGCAAATGACGGACAAGTCGCTGTAGGAAGCTGGCTCATCAATTACTTCCGGTGACGTCTAGACCTGCACATGTGTGGGAGTCATTGGACGTCTGGGACGTGTCAAGTCTGACGTTGGCGCCAGCAGTTCGCTATCGTTGACATATCCGTCCATATCTCAGCCTGTCCTCTGTTATATTATACGTCATTTTGTTTGCATTCTTATAACACGCGCTGTGAACTGCAAGAGAGGTTCTATTGACACCAACTTGTCAAAATAATGTAACCGAATGACGTACTGTACGTTTCTCTTGTGGTGCAATTTTATTGATCTGGCTAATGTTTCCAGGGTTGCCAGGTTGTGGATTTCCCCCCGAAATTGAGGGAATTTTTACTCATTGGGGTAAGATAAGAAGGAAGACATCTGAGGAAGAAGCGTCTGGGGAAATTAGTAAGATGTTAGGAAACTGAAGAGACAAGGAAAAAAAAAGCTCGCTTTGGAGTACCAAATGATTATAAATATTGAAAAGAAAAACAAATCGTCAGGTACATAGGTATGTACTAAATAACAGCTTTACGTATAACTACGTGCACAGCTTGAAGTATTATGCTGCATATGTTTTCAAAGAAAAGTTGAAAAACTTGTGGAACAAGGTGAATTCAAGAAGTACAAGGTGAATATATGGAGAACAACGGGAATAGAAAGAGAAGAAGGGGAATATGATGAGAACAAGAACAATGGGGATGCAAGAAGGAGAAGAGAAAAGCGGAATACAACGAAAATACAAGAAGAATAAGACGATTGCAAGGAGAAAAACAAGATGAATATAAGTAGAATAAGGGGAATAAAAAGAGAACAACCAAAATGTAAGAAGATCAACGGAAATGCAAGGAGAATGTCGGAAATGCAAAGAAAGCAACGTAAATTCAAGGAAAACGCCGGGAATGCAAAGAGAACAACGAGATTGCAAGGAGAACAACAGGAATGAAAGAAAAAAATGGAAATGCAAGGAGAACAATGGGAATGAAAGAAAAACAACGGAAATGCAAGGAGAACAATGGGAATGAAAGGAAAATAACGGAAATGCAAGGAGAACAATGGGAATGAAAGGAAAACAATGGAAATGCAAGGAGAACAATGAGAATGAAAGAAAAACAACGGAAATTCAAGGAGAACATTGGGAATGAAAGAAGAACAACTGAAATGCAAGGAGAACAATGGGAGTGAAAGAAAAACAACAGAAATGCAAAGAGATCAGCGAGATTGCAAGAAGAACAACAGGAATGAAAGGAAAAAAACGGAAATGCAAGGAGAACAATGGGGAATGAAAGGAAAAAAAACGGAAATGCAAGGAGAACGATGGGAATGAAAGGAAAAAAACGGAAATGCAAGGAGAACAATGGAAATGAAAGGAAAAAAACGGAAATGCAAGGAGAACAATGGGAATGAAAGGAAAAAACGGAAATGCAAGGAGAACAATGGGAATGGAAGGAAAAAAACGGAAATGCAAGGAGAACAATGGGAATGAAAGGAAAAAAACGGAAATGCAAGGAGAACAATGGGAATGAATGAATACAACGGAAATGCAAGGAGAACAATGGGAATGAAAGAAAAACAACGGAAATGCAAGGAGAGCAATGGGAATGAAAGGAAAAAAACGAAAATACAAGGAGAACAATGGGAATGAAAGGAAAACAACGGAAATGCAAGGAGAACAGTGGAAATGAAAAGAAAAAAAACGGAAATGCAAGGAGAACAATGAGAATGAAAGGAAAACAACGGAAATGCAAGGAGAACAATGGAAATGAAAGGAAAAAAAACGGAAATGCAAGGAGAACAATGGGAATGAAAGGAAAACAACGGAAATGCAAGGAGAACAATGGGAATGAAAAGAAAACAAGAGGAATACGGGGGAAAATAGGAACGGAAGGAGAACAAGACGAATAGAAAGATAACAAGAGGAACAAAAGGAGAAGAATGGAAATACAAATGATAACAAGGAGAATACGCGAAGAACAGGAGGAATATAAGGAGAACAAAGGGAATAGAATTAGAACAGAATGTTTTATTTTCGCTGGTAGAGTTAAGGCCATAAGGCCTTCTTTTCCACTCAGCCAGCCTTAATCAATACAATACATATTTAAATTATGAATATTTACAATACACTTAAAAGATTCTCCAGCAATATTCTTCAGTTAAATTTTAACGACTAGTACATATTTATTTAAATTCAGATAAACCTGTAAGATAAGGTAATAACTTAATTTATGAGCTAATTTAATTCAATTATTGTAATTAATTTAAGATAGCTAGTAAAATGATGAGAATTAATTTAATGTAAGTTTACTGGAATTATGTTAGGGAAGACAAGGAGAATAAGGGAGGTTATGTGACAATTCCCAAATTGCTTTCCCACCCTAATACTCAGGAGAAAGGCGCAGTTTTACGGGAAGGAGGGAAAGAAAACTCAGCACAATTTTTAACTACCGTTCTTTTCTGCTTGTCATCAGATGTCAGGAGTTCACGGGCTGAAAACCGGTATAGGACGATGGGTTTCTAAACGCAATAAAATCTGTAGCATGGGATTATTGAGAAGAGGAGTGAAATAGGGGGGACGCGTCGTATATTTACTGCATGTGGACCCAACACAAAATTTACGTGTCGAGTTTCCTGTGTTCCCTTACTTCTGCCTAGGTCCTAGACGCAACATCCATTCCTTAAAAAAAAAAAAAAAAAAAAATCACTCTGTATATGATATTTCTTGAAAATGTTGATGACTTTTTTTTTTTTTTTTGCACATGCATACCCGTTCATGTAATGTTTCGCCCAACTGACTTCGGGGCTTCAACGGGTTAAATTCTTACGCGACTAGCAATAACAATAATTTCTGTTACTATAATAAGTTTATCCATTTTTAAAGCTTTGTAATTTTTTATTGTTCTGCGATTGTACCTCAGTGCTAGCGCGCTTTTTTTATATCCAGAGAACTCGGTTCGATCACCGGCCAGATCGTGATGAAAGTTGCTCTGGACAAAGTAAGCAATTCAGAGGGTTTTCTCGGGGTACTCGCGTTTCCCACTATCATTCCACCACACACACACTTCATATTCATCTATCATTTGCAGTAGTTAAAAATAGTCTGGGTTGAAGTCTCATATACGAAGGGCTTGAGGCTTATCAGGCTACTCGTATGCAGATGGGACCTTGCTGTATAAGGGGCTGAAGCAGGATATCACACCTATCAGCAGTGAATTCAAGAATGCTACTCTGCCCACCTGTCGGACTTGAACGATCATCGTATATACAGAGTGCTCAAAATTGATGTATACACATTTTGAAACACTATTTTTCAGCAATAAGATGATACAGAAATACCATTTTTGCGGGTTTGTATTCCTTAAGCCCGTACATGTTCAAAATGGCCTCCTTCCGCCATAGTACACTCCCAACAACAACATAGGCCTACAACAGAGCGACATACCAACTGGATTGTTGCTAACGGAATATCATTACAGGCATGTTCAATCTGAACTCTCAATTCTTCAGTGTCTGTGGTTTTGTGGCGTACATTGTGTCCTTTAGAGCTCCCCATAGGTAGAAGTCTGGTGAGGTTAAATCCGGAAATCGAGGCGGGAACTCCGCAGCACTTCCTCTTCGTCCTATCCATCTCTGGGTCGTCCTCATTTAGTGCGTGGACAAGTCTCGGAATGTAAGGCTTCCATTTTTGAGTTCGCAAAATTTGATGAACACTGGATTTTCTGATACCAATCAATCTCACGAGAACATTGCCTCATTGACTTCTTTGGGAATGCGCAAAAGCCTGCATGACTGCATCAACACTCTCGTTATCGGTGGAACGTCTCTTTCTTCCGCACCGCCCTTAAAGACATCTTGCACCGTTCCGTCGACTTCAAACTTGTCTCGGATTCTTGTGATGATTAACCTTGTTGGTGGTTGTGTTCCAAATAAAACTCTCCAATGTCGTTTAACCTCAATGACATTCTTCCCTTTCCAATAACATTTCAGTATCCACTTAGGGGAGAGGTAGGTAGTATCGGACCTCGGATAATATCGGACAGTGATGTTTCTTTCATGACAGTACAGTGGTAGTACAGATAGTAGTAGCAGTGTTCAGATGTCGCATACAGAAACGTAACCATGTCACTTAGGTACTACCATCTGGTGGTAGATGAAATAAACATTACTGTCCGATATTACCCGATGTCCGATATTACCCAACTCTCCCCTACGTTCATCGAACGATAATTGCACCGCCATGTTTGTTTATAAACAGATGAACATGTTTCCATGTTTTCCACTGCCTTCTGAATCATAAACCCCAAAAATCGTGTTTATATCTCATTTCTTTGCTGTGAAATAGTATTTCAAAGAATGTATACATCAATTTGGAACACTCTGTATAAAGAGCATAATTGGCCAAAGAAACCTAAGTGTAAGAATCCGTTCTGAGTCAGACCCTCGAACAATCAAGTCAGGTCCTTTATATACTTAAGAACAAAAATGAATCGGTGGTTCTCAGTTTATCTGAAAGATCAACATAATGACATAATGGAGGGAAACAAAATATCGGATTTCGGGAATGCATAAAAGCACTGTAAGATTTTTATTGCGTTTATTATCTTTTATTACTGAAACATAAAGGCCTAGTATAATTTATTTCCATGTATGTATTTATTTATGTGTAATGATTTTACGTTTTGGAAATGTTTTTAGTACCAAAATAAAATAATTCACGAAATAATCTTGTAAAAAACCTTCGCTGAAAGTGTTAAGGAAGAACAGCTTAATGTTAAGAATGGCTTTGAGTAAGAGGTCTTGCTACGAGAATTATAGCCGCTTTTAACTCTGAACTGTGCCTCCCGAGGTAAAAATATAATTAAAAACGCAATAAATTTAAGAAATTGCGTGCGGGCGAATGAAAGTCCGGGGGAGCTTGCAGACTTCAGAGGTTAATCGCGGGGGTTAAATGCATAAAGTTTGGGAAACATGCCGTTAAGACAATAATTTAGGATCTCCTGCCCAAACCACCATCGTTTGCAACTGTTACTAAAACTAAAGTGATAAATTATTATAGTAAAATTCACACGTACCATAGAAATGTTTGGAGTCTTGTGCAGACGCACTGTGTACTCAGTAACAGCGCATGACCTACACTGAAGACAAGGGTTCAAAATTTATTCTTGTTCGAATAGATATTAATAATTAAGAATGATGCCATTTCAAGTGGTGTCATCCATATAATCTCGATTACCTCATAATATACAAGGTAAACCGTAATTAATGTCATTAATTTCAGGGGGTTATTCTTTGAGATATTTCAAACAAAAAAGCTTAATACATTTTACTAGTATTTTCCGGGACAGTCCCGATTTCGACCATTACGTCCTGCGTCCCGAAATAATTTGCACATGGATCAAAAGTCCCGATTTCATGGCATATTAAACATTTACAGTTGATTTTCGTTCCTTCCATATTGTTGAATTTAGTCTGGATCGCACAGTCTCATATAGGTATATGTGACCAAATGGAGAAATGACTCTAGTTGGCTTATGCATGTTCAAGGCAGAAATTTAATTCTCGCTGATGTGTCAACAGAGTGACAGGTCCAGTGATCATAATACACACGTTAGGACAGATTTGATCACAGCCTATAGTGTACTTACTGAATCATCTATCCTCTGAGCTCATCTTATCCATTTTGATTTTGGTTTGCGCCATTCAGTATTATGTCCACTTTGTTTCACTTGATGCGTCATTCATTGGTTTCGGCGGAAAAATGGAAAAAAATGAAAAGAAAAGAAAGATGTGTACGACCACTTTCACGATAGATAGATATAAACGAGGACAACAACAAAGACCTGTAAAATACCGCAGCCCCTCAATTGTGATAAGACCTGATAGCTCTGGTGATAAATCACGTAAAAGTCTCTGTGTTTTCCGAGAAGAGTGGCTGGACCTTTGTGTAGGTACGTTAGGTTAGTTCGGGTTAGTTCTAGTTACGGTAAGTTATGTTAGGTTATTAATCACATAAAATTATGGATTCCTAGTTTCCAACGAGTTAACATTTCTTTTATCACAAATTTATACTATTTTTCAACTTGTTTTGTGATCATTTTGGTAAGTTTTTATATTTTTTTTACATATAAAATGAGGTATAGGCATATTTATACTGTTATAAATGTACTACTGTTGAATATGTGGATTGATAGATGGAAATAATTAGTGTAATAAAATTGTCAGTAATGTTTGTGTCCCTAATTTTTACTTACGAAAGCTGGCAAGCCTATCTGTAAAGGCTACTGCCTGGGCTGTTAGGATCTTTCCTGAAAATATGTACGGTATGGAATTGGAAGTCTACGTAATATTGTACAACTGTTTAAAATAATTTAAAGAATAGATCCCCGTTAAGTAATTAACTGTCACGTGATTTCTCCCGTTTCGACGACCTTACGACATAACCACTCGGACGGACAGTGCTTACTTGTTCAGCCCTATTGAAATACAGTATTATTTAGTAATACTCAAGCTCATTTGAAGATGGGCGGCATTTTCTGCTTATTAACAATTTCTCTGTTGGGTTCATAAGATGTCGGTGAAAATCCGAGAAGCCAATATAGATCAAAATCTGTCAGCCTTGAACGGGTATCACAATGCAGCCCACAACAATTCTTCATGTATGTTAAAATTAGAATCAACTCCTCTAATAAATACGATTAATTGTGGAGCGTTGCTAACATTAGTAGTTTCATCTGATGCAAACGAAAAGCACAAATCATATTTTTACTTTATTTGTAATTGACTTTCAATACCAAATCTAGTTTCTTACAATATAATAGTAATAATAATAATAATAATAATAATAATAATAATTGTTTATTTATCCTGGCAGAGTTAAGGCTATACGGCCTTCTCTAACACTCAACCAGGAGTAAAACTGCGTTACAAAAAACACTACAAATATACAAAATACACTACAATTTTACACACAAAACTGGATAAGATAATAATAATGTAATGTAAACAACAAGTAAGTAGAAATCAGACAGAATATATAACATACAGAAAGAAGGGAAAAAGCATAATAAAATGTGAACAGCAGGTCAGAATAAATGAGATAAAGTATAAAAAATAAGACAATTATTGATAATAATAGTAATGATAATAGTAATAATAATAATAGCCTAATAATAATAATAATAATAATAATAATAATAATAATAATAATAGTAGTAGCAGCAGCAGTGATAAAATAGTGAAGTACAAAGCATACAATGAATACAACATTTTTAGGTACACACAGTAAGGAAAATTATGATTATATATAGCTCAAGTTATCACATTATAGATATACCATTATCGGAAAATATGAAAACAAAAAGACAAAATAAGTTAAATATCACTAGAATATAGAAAAATGTGAATACATGGAAACATGTAATACAACACTTGTCATAATGGTAAGTTAGTTTGGCAACTCGTCATAAGATAATTTTCTAACTTGGATTTGAAAGATTTCAATGTTCAGCAGCCCTTGACTTCAGGCGGCAGAGAGTTCCAGTGACGAGAGGTAGCAACAGTGAAACTGTCACTGATTGTGAAAAATGAATAAGAAATTCGTTATAGCATTACCAGATGTAAATTAAACAAACAAAGAACAGGGTCACCTCAACTGTGTCATAGATGCCAAATAGGTATTTGAGTAAACAATTTAGGTATGTATGAATGGAAAGATTCAGAGTGCACCTTTTGTCCTTCTCCACGCCTGGGTGAGGAATGTCCTCACATCAATCAGACGACAAACAAGTCTATCTCCTTATTCGGCCGTCTGGGAGTGGTGCACTCGTCGCTCATCTTCGTCATTTTTCATAACGGATTGTGTTAAAAGGAATGCCTCGCATTGTGTCAGTCTTATCTGTGAAGCTGCTTCTCAGCTTGAATGAAATCTCTTCGTTTGTCCTCGAGGATTTCTTTCTGTACAGATGTATGTTGTTAATGGTCGCACCCTCTTTGCTTATGGAGTCATATGCTGCATGAAGTCTGGGAAGACAGGCTGATTTAAGGATTAACAAAGCCACGGCGTCATGTGGAAACTTCCACCCTCATTGTTTAGTAACTCAGGACGTCTCTTTGAATTCCTTGCTATTGTTACAACCAGAAGGTGATAATAAAATAGATAGGAAGACACTTGGGCATTGAAACTGAATAAAAGGTAATTCAAATTAGAGGAATATGTAGCACCACTCTTATAATGTTAAATAATGGTACTGATGAAATGACACTTGCAGTAATGGACTTTCATTCCAGTCAGTAAAGCACGGAGTGTAGTCGTTTAATGGAAGATCGGTAAACCTACTGTCGTCCCAGAGCATTTGGCAGGTGATGTAAACAAACCCCCACTACCCTAAGTGTGACAGCACGTGGTAGTGGAATGTCAAGAATTTGAAAAAGAAAGCAAAATAAAAAAAACAAAAATCACTTCTGAAATCTCCAAGAAGAAGTTAAAAAACCAAAATACCAAAGAAAATTCAAGATATTTCTGAAATAACCAGTAAGGAGTTGGTAAACCAAAATACCGAAGATAAGTCACAACACTTCTGAAATCACAAACAAGGATTTGAAAAACCAAAATATCAAAGGAAAGTCAAGAGACTTCTGGAAACACCAACAAGAAACTGAAAAACCAAATCACCAAGGAAAAATCAAGATACTTTTGAAACCACAAAAAAGGAGTTGAAAATCAAAATACCAAAGAAAACGAGACATTTCTGAAATCACCAACAAGAAATTGAGAAGCCAAAATTCCAAAAATTTCAAGGCATTTCTGAAATCACCAACAAAGAATTGAAAAACCGAAATACGAAAGAAAAGTAAAAAAAAAAAAATCCTGAAATCACTGACAGATTTTATAAATAAATTGATTTAAAAAATAAAAATACCATTTTTTCCGCGGTAGGATGGGGTGCATTTGTATGAAAGTCGATTGACATAAAATTAAAATGTTACTTTCATTTTATTCTTAAATCGTTAGGCCTAATGATGTTCCTCTTTGAAGAATATTGAGAATAACATTAATTTTATACAAACATTTGACTTCTTAAGGGGATACAGAACCTTCGACGGTGAAAAAATTTCTTATATTAATTTAATACAAACTCTTACCTTTATATCAGAGAAAGAAATGTTAAGAAACCAATAAAATTGGCCAAGTTATGTAAAAAATATTTTCATTTTTCTTATTACATTTAATACCAACTTTTAGCTTTATATCTGTGGAAGAAGTTTAAGATAGCTATTAAATTGACCAAGTTATACATTAAAATGTCCTGCCATGCAAGCATAATACCAGCCAGTAATAGGACTACGCAATTTTATCGCTCATTTGTTCAAAAATACATTGTGCAAAACTTTTTAAATCATGTCTTCCACAATTTTTTACATAATGACGTGAAATATCGCATGGCCCCTTTTTAAAAAGATAAACTGTAGCTTAATCTTTAACCTATCTTTAACAGAAATAAAAAAAAATCAGTGAAAAATTTCTTAACAATTTAAATGTATAAATATATAAAATATATAAAGAAAAAATAGTTCATTCCTATTTTAAACACTGAGCTCGGGCTTGTTAACATGAATATTAGCCTACATAGAAAGTTCTATTTTAGATCAAAGAAAAAATTTCAGACAGCAATTTTTGAAGAGAAGGTATATGTAACACCTTAATCACCATAAATAGTCTAAGAACTTTCGGTTACTGAAATTTCTTTTCTCCCCAATTATTTCACCATAGTAATCAATAAGAAACATCCTACGGACGAGCGGCGAGCAACATTTTGGCCTCAGATTCGAAGACTACAGTGCTAGACGACTTGGTTGGATTAGCGAATCCATGTAGATATAAAAGTGATTTACAAATTGCTGACATTGGAAAACATTAAGTAGGATACCATCCTCTGATTGAGATTCTGGCTGATATGTATATCTATTATCAGGCAGTACATCTCACTTGACGATATGTGTCAGAGGAAGAACAATTGTTTGTATGCATCTGAAGTCTGACTAGTGTAATATGTAGCTAGTCGAAGACGTATGCAATGGAGAGGGAAAGGAACTGGCCATCCTACTTCATTATCTCCTGGCCTAGTAGCCTCATAAGTGGTGCCTTCTTGGTATCACTCGTGAGGTTCAGCCCTGTCTTCGGACAGTTGACTAAACAAAAAATAGAGTAGTACATTTTGTCTTTCCATTTTCCTATCTTCCCTTTGATGTTAGATATGAAATATATGTAGAATGTATTTTGAAATTTAAACACGACCTTGTTATTTCCAGAGTAGCTTAATTATTTTATGCATTTTCACATAATGGTACCATGTAACAACAACAATTCAATCTTCCTCAACTTGGTGAGGTTGCCAAAGACAAATAAAACAGTAACATTAAAAATGTCTTACAAGAAACTAAAATTTGCAGTAGATAATATTTCACATAATGAAAATTCATTAAAAAAATTCAGGTAAAAAAATATACTGAGAAAATTTAATTGTAATTTGAATTGAAATACAAATTTGCCGTAAAATCTGCAGAGAACCCTTCAAAGCTGTAATAGAAATTTCCTTAATTGTTGTTGTTGGGACTCCAAATTTATGACAGAATGACACAAATTGTTTTGTTATGATCCCTCTAGTGCCCACCATTAATCCGATGACTTCTATATCCCTGAGTTTATATGATGTTTTGTAATAAGGGATAGTGGGTTCATAAATTCTCCATTTCTTTAGATTAACCTCCTCTGGTTGATTCTAATACGTCTCGAATCTGATGGTCGGATCCAGAATATAACCTTTCGTCTATCCAGGTTTAAATGTTATAATATCAATACGCCGATGACTTCCAGTATCAGCTATTCCATGGACTTCTTCATAGGTAGTGTAGCCATTGATCTTAAGGCTACTTACAGAAATCCGCTTCATTAACTCATAAATAAAGCACTTCATTTGGCAAAGTTTATTAAACGGTCCTTGGTATACTGTATACAATGATGCCGATGCTGAAGATTATGATTATGACGAACAAATGAACAATGAATAATGAAATTTCACGAATTAAAACGTATGTCTTTATGTTGTGAAACAGCAATAACTCTTTAATAGAGAAACAAATAGTTTCCAAATTTATATGATCAATGTTTCGATGTGATAACTGAACATGTGAGCTCCCAGTATTCAACGAGGTACAGAACGCTTGATGTGTTGTAAAGGAATAATTTCTCTACAACTACCGCTGCATTTTATGGAAGACTGTATATTCCCCGTTATGATATGTTTACTTTTTCCGCAGAGAATAACACAGCTTACATAAAACCATAAAGTTTATTTTCTTTCCCTTAGTTTCCGGGGTCGTTCACCAACTCCGATCCAGTTAGAATTTTAAAATATCTCATTACTCGTCGCATGGAAGCTACTAATCTTAAAATTGTTCGTCACTGTTAACGAGTTTAATCGTCACTTAAAAAGTGATCTAAAAGCTGACAACACATTTCAGCTTGAGTAAAGTCCCAGAAGTGATGAGTCACGTGTGTATTTAATTTCTTATACCTGTTGGATCAGCACTTGAGAAGTAAAGGAATATTCCTGTCTGTGATGAATTCATACCGTTACTGAGGTTAACTTCAGTCTCATTTCGGGATATCTGCTTCCGGAACATTTTTTTCACATTTTATTTATTTATTTATGTATTTATTTATTTATTATTTATTTATTATGTATTTATTTATTTATTTGTTTATTTGTTTACTTGTTTATTTATTTATTTATTTATGTATTTATGTATGTATGTATTTATGTATTTATTTATGTATGTATTTATGTAGTTATTTATGTATTTATTTATTTATTTATTTATGCGTGTGTTTGTTTGTTCGTTTGTTGCAAGCAAATATTACATACATTAACAAAGATTTTATAATAATATCATAATACTCGTATATGAATATTCTTCAAAATTAAAATTTATTACCAATCTCATATTGAAATACATATTAGAAATTGTTGTATAAATACACACCCGAAAAAGCAAGATGCTTGAGGTCGGGTGTGACCAATAACGAAAACTGGATAGAAGAAAAAGAGAAATAATAATAATAATAATTAATAATAATAGTAATAATAATAATAATAATAATAATAATAATGACAATCACAACTGTGATTAAAGTATTAACTGTAATTAAAAATTAAAAAGAATAAAAAAACAAACTACCAAACAAACAAACTGTACATAGCCTGAACATAAACATATTAAGTTAAGTATACAACATTGTTAAAGTGACAAAAAATAAAGGATAAGAATTTACATGATCATGATTTAAAAAACAATTCAAGCACTTGTTTTTTTTAATAATGTATTGTTTATTATTTTAGTTTAGGATTCTTCTTTATAAAATCATTATATAATCTTGGACCGTAATTAGAGCTGTGCCTTAGACCTACTTCAGTCTTAAATTTTGGTTCAATGAGGGGGAGGGAAATATTGTATCTTTTTGTGTTGTCGCCATGATCGGATGATATAAATTTAGCTTTATATTTATGGTAGTAATTCAAAATCCTATACATATAAATTTGCTTGATATTCAAAACATTAAATTATTTATATATGAGATGAGTTGAATGATCAAGTTTTCTTCTTAAACATATTTTAATAATTCTTTTATATAGTAATATTCATGGGCGAATAGGTACTCTGTGATAATCCACCCCATCCAATAATTCCGTACTGTAATTTAAATTTTAGTTCCTATTTTATTTCACTTATTTAGTTTTATTATTTTTTCTATATTTCTCTTGTATTAATATTGTATTATATAATTTCTGTAACTGTAATTTTAATTCTATTTCCTATTTTATTTTATTTTATTTTATATTCTCTTATAGGCCTATTAATATTATATCTGAACTGCGACCGAACACGAGCGCAGCTCATTTGGTCTCAAATTTTGTTAATACTACTGTATCTCCTGTTTTATATTGTTTGTATTATTTCATTTTTATTTCTCTTGTTTGTTTGTAATTATATTCTTTATTCTGTATATTTAAATTTAAATAAATAAATAAATTATTATAGACTGAACTAGAGCTAAAAATAGTTTGTTCTCAATAGTTTTACTGACATAAAGCGTCGCAGTTGAACAAATTTGTACGGTGTTTTACATAATTTAAGACATAATTAGTTAATATAAAAATTCCAGACGAACTAGAACTAGACGAGCATACTGTGAAATTTCTTGATGTAGGGTCGGCATGGGGATAAAATTCACACAGTTCACCGCTATGGAATAACAGATAGCATGCTTGACCGTGAAACGAGCGGACCCGCCTTCAAATCCTTGTTGGAACAAGTTACCTGGTTGATATTTGTCAGGAATTTCCCCTCAAACCATTAAGAGCAAATGCTGCGTAACTTTTGGCGCTGAACCCTGGACTCATTTCGCTGGCAATATCACTAGGGACCATACTTTGTCCCAGGAAGCTACAAAGTTAAGTATTGCTGGAGATTTTACTGTAACGGATGAGTGCGTACATGTAGCAAGCGAAATACTTCTGTCTGCTCACGCGATTCCTGTTTCGTCAAGTTGGGCAGAACAAAACACAGACCACTTTAACATTGCATTAATATGTACAATAAAATTTATATTATTAATTTACAATATGTACACTGTAATACGCTATTTTTACTGTTTATATTATGATAAAGAATGTAGGCCTACAACATTATTTACAGTACTATGTACAGTGCTGTGCATTGTAATGCAAGGAATTTTATTTCATAATACTATAGGCTACTGATTTTGTAAATAATGTATAAAGGGGCTTTAGACATTGGCTACTTAAAAAAAAGACTGATTTTCGTCTCTACAATACGAACTTTCTTCAAATATAACTTTTGTGGAATATGATCTTTATTTTTCATAATATATCAGTTGTGTGTCATTATGAAATATCATTTCCTTGATACAAATTGTCTTATTTAACACTAAATTGTAATTGTTGAACTTTTCGAATTACATGTAACTAAACACATATACATTTTGCTGTTATTACCGAATTAATAAAGGATTGAATAACGTATCGAATGATAGAATAATCGAGTGAATGAGCAAATAATTGAATACTCGAAAGAATCAATAACGTATGAAATGGTGGAATAATCGAGCGAATAAACAAAATAATCGAAAGATTGAATAACGTATTGAATGATAGAATTATTTATTCAAGTGAATGAACAAAATGATCGGAGTGAATGAAAAAATCGAATAATCAAACGAATGAATAACGTATCCTATCGAATGGTACAATAATCGAGCGAATGAACAGAATAATCGAATAGTCGAACGATTGCATAACGTATCGAATGATGAAATAATCCTGCGAGTGAACAAAATAATTGAGTAGTCGAACGATTAAAGAGCATATCGAATAACAGAATTATTTATTCGAGTGAATAAAGTAAAATAATCGTAGTGAATGAAAAAATAAAATAATCGAACGAAATGAATAACATATCGAATGACACAATAATCGAACGAATGAACAAAATAATAGAATAATCGAACGGTTAAACGACGTATCGAATGATAGAATAATGGAGTAAATGAACAAAATAATCGAATAATTCAATGATAGAATAATGGAGTGAATGAACAAAATAATCGAACGAATGAAAAACATATCAAATGATATAATAGAGTGAATGAACAAAATAATCGAATAATTCAATGATAGAATAATGGAGTGAATGAACAAAATAATCGAACGAATGAATGACATATCAAATGATGTAATAGAGTGAATTAACAAAATAATCGAATAATTCAATGATAGAATAATGGAGTGAATGAACAAAATAATCGAACGAATGAATGACATATCAAATGATGTAATAGAGTGAATTAACAAAATAATCGAATAATTCAATGATAGAATAATGGAGTGAATGAACAAAATAATCGAACGAATGAATGACATATCAAATGATGTAATAGAGTGAATTAACAAAATAATCGAATAATTCAATGATAGAATAATGGAGTGAATGAACAAAATAATCGAACGAATGAATGACATATCAAATGATGTAATAGAGTGAATGAACAAAATAATCGAATAATTCAATGATAAAATAATGGAGTGAATGAACAAAATAATCGAACGAATGAATGACATATCAAATGATGTAATAGAGTGAATTAACAAAATAATCGAATAATTCAATGATAGAATAATGGAGTGAATGAACAAAATAATCGAATAATTCAATGATAGAATAATGGAGTGAATGAACAAAATAATCGAACAAATGAATAAGATATCGAATGACACAATAATCGAGTAAATGAACAAATAATCGAACGAATGAATAATGTATGGAAATATAAAATAATCGAGTGAATAAACAAAATAATTGAATAATCAATAATATAATAATCGAGTGAATGAACAAAATAATTGAAAAGTCTAACAAATGTATGAGGTATCGAATGATACAATAATCGAATAATCGAACGAATGAATAAAGTATCGCATGATATAATAATCGAGCGAATGAACAAGCTCCTCGAATAAGCCAATGACAGAATAATCGAGTGAATAAACAAAATAATCAAATAATCGAACGTACGAATGACGTATTGAATGTTATAATCGAGCGAATGAATCAAATAATCGAATAATCAAACGAATGAATAACGTATGAAAGGACAGAATCGAATAACCGAAGAAATGAATGACGTATCGTATTATTGGAAGATAATTGAATAATCGAACGAATGAATAATGTATCGAATGATAGACTAATCGAGCGAATGAACACTATAACCGAATAATGGAACGATTGAAAAATGTATCGAATGATAGAATAATCGAGCGAATGAACACTATAACCGAATAATGGAACGATTGAAAAATGTATCGAATGATAGAATAATCGAGCGAATGAACACTATAACCGAATAATGGAACGATTGAAAAATGTATCGAATGATAGAATAATCGAGCGAATGAACAAAATAATCGAACAAATGAGTGAATAAGCGAAAAAATGTGTGAATAAACGAATACGTACTAGAATAAGTTATTAATGGGAACTAGTTCGTAGCAGTCATGAGTTAGTAAATAAATTATCATTTTAACAATTCGAATTAATTGTTGAATTGCACAACAAGTAATATTGTGATGTAATATTTTTTTACTATACTAGCCTGTCTCTCTTAAGTACAATATATTCTTCACATCATGGGGAATTTCAGGCAGATTCTCCATGCACACGTGTCCACGTGGTATGTGAAGCACCTCTGGTGATATCTGTGCTTAGTACGGTACGTGATCCCGTTAGCCTAATAATTACAGTTCGATGATACACACTTCGTCCTTCATCCTACGACACCTCTTGCCCTGTAATTCCACACGCGGTATCGTAATAGCGTTTCATTTGTTACGTGCGTATCGCGACATTGGTGACCTTAGCGCCGGTGACATTATGCAACACTGCTGCGCTAGGAATCCGGAACCGTGACAATTGCCACATTGTTGTACAGCTGCGGCTGGCTTTCTCTGGGGCTGTGCGACCTCTGACACGTCTTTCTTGTGCAACAGGTCGCGTGTCGGTCCTTCCTGACGACTCAGACAGGTCCCCTGTCGCCTCTGTTACCCGCGTTAATTACATAAACGTTCCTCCTCATTGAACTTGGCTTTTCCTTCCAGTAAAGATGTACGCCACGGTCGCTCTTCCTGTTATGACAGCGATTTCAAAACTTGTTGCTACGATGATCTCTTCGAAGTATGTCTTAAGACGATGTGCATCAACCTCAGTTAAAAACATAGTAATCGTGGGTTACGAAACTACGGTTAAAAAGTAACCGTGATTAAAATGTAATTTCTGTACACATTCATAATCAGGTTTCGTAACAAGCTGATTTTTTTACGGCGATGGGTTGTTAGCCCTTGCCCAACCCCCAAGCTGAAGGACCACTCCTTATCAATATATTCGCAGCTACCCTCCATATCTGGTTGGGAAACTTTAACTCTCACTTTGAGAGAGGAACAGAGATTAAGGGTGTTTGAGAATAAGGTTCTTAGGAAAAATATTGTGGGTTAAGAGGGATGAAGTTACAGGAGAATGGAGAAAGTTACACAACGCAGAACTGCACGCATTGTATTCTTCATCTGACATAATTAGGAACATTAAATCCAGACGTTTGAGGTGGGCAGGGCATGTAGCACGTGTGGGCGAATCCAGAAATGCATATAGAGTGTTAGTTGGGAGGCCGGAGGGAATAAGACCTTTGGGGAGGCCGAGACGTAGATGGTATGATAATATTAAAATGGATTTCAGGGACATGGGATATGATGGTAGGGACTGGATTAATTTTGCTCAGGATAGGGACCAATGGCGGGCCTATGTGAGGGCGGCAGTGAACCTCCGGGTTCCTTAAAAACCATAAGTAAGTAATTCATAACCAGGTTGGCTGGGTCAATGGCTAAGGAGAAATTCTGGGACATTCTAGGGACGAATTTTGTTGGGGATAAAAACAAAATTCGGGGACTGTCCCCGGGAAACGGGGATATCTAGTAACCTTACTTTAATCCCAACACAAAACTTAGTTTTAACTCGTAAGTAAAGAACTTACTAGTCTGTTCTTCAAATAACGTTTTCAAACAACGATTGGCCTCTTGTTAAGTGTCGTGTGCGGATACGCTTCACTGGCTGCAACCTGTACAAATACACCCCTCCCACTGGCTAAAACAGGGGGTTTTGAACCTTTTTTAAGATTGTGAGCACCGCCTACACTTAATACTAAATGAGCGAGCACCATGACGTCGAATAGGTTTAATATATTAATATATAACTAAATTAAATAACAAATAAAATAAATTTTTAAAACACGAGGGTACTGAGATCCTTGAACTGAAATGTTATTCAAAAGTTCAGTGATGTGAATCAATTAATCATAATCGTGCTTTGTTCTTAAAATATTTCATACCTAAGAATGTTTTTTTTTTTTTTTCGTATAGGTAGGTTGTCCCGAACAAAGCTAGACATTTGAGAGCTATAATAGGCGATCACGTATTTATGTTTGTGTTCATCGATAGAAGTTCTGATTATAATGGACTTATGTATGCTTGTGTTCATGATTGAGGCTGTGATTGTAATGGACGGTAGATTCAAGTACTTATGTTTGTATTCATAGATTGAGGTTATGATTGTAATGGATGATTTGGATTCACGTGTTTATGTTTGTGTTCATAGATTTAGGATGTAATTTTAAAGGAAGATCAAGAATTCGCGTACCGGTACATATATGCTTGTATTCATCGATTGAGATTGTGATTGTAATGGACAGTCTAGATTCACTTACTTACAGTATGTTTGTATTCATCGACTGAGTTTGTGATTGTAACGGATGATATGTATTCACGTACTTATGTTTGTGTTCATCGATTTAGGATGGAATTTTAATGGAATATCAAGATTCACGTACTTACGTTTATGTTCATCGATTGAAGTTGTGATTGCAATGGACAATGTAAATTCACGTACTTATGTTTGGTTTCATCGATTGAGTTTGTGATTGTAATGGATGATCAGAATTCACGTACTTATGTTTTGTGTTCATGGATTTAGGATGTGATTTTAATGGAAGATCAGAATAAGACGTACTTATGTTTATGTTCATCGATTGAAGTTGTGATTGCAATGGACAATGTAAATTCACGTACTTATGTTTGGTTTCATCGATTGAGTTTGTGATTGTAATGGATGATCAGAATTCACGTACTTATGTTTTGTGTTCATGGATTTAGGATGTGATTTTAATGGAAGATCAGAATTGACGTACTTATGTTCATGTTCATCGATTGAAGTTGTGATTGCAATGGACAGTGTTTACAATTTTTATTATTTACAATTTGTTTTATTTTTATTTATTTTTTTTAAATTTAATTTTATTTAAATTCAAATATACAGAATAAAGAAATATAATTGCAAAACAAACAAAGAAAATACAAATAAAATAATACAAGCAATATAAAAAGAAGATACAGTAGTATTAACAAACTTTGAGACCGAATGAGGAGCGCTCGTGCTCGGTCGCAGTTCAGATATAATACTAAAATAAAAAATAATAATAATATAAATAAATAAGTAAAATAAAATAGGAACTGAAATATAATTACAGCGGCAATGGAATTATATAGCCTAATATAATATTAACACTAGAGAAGAATAATATTGCACATAAAAAGTAGGACTAATATATATTTCAAAATTATAGAATACAAATATAATATAGGTTGATTAATTCATACACATAGGCTATAAATTTATTTAATCAAATTGAAGATATTAACACGTTTCTAATTTTCTTGTTATATGTTAGTGGGTTACATGTTAGAAGTTCTGGGTGTAATTTAGTTAAAGCATTGTACAACCGAGGGCCAAAATTTATGCTATGCTTTAGACCAGCAGATGTGAGACATTTAGGTTCTACTAATGTTGAATTAATATTTCGTCTTGTGTCATAATTGTGTGTCTGTAATACAAACTTATTACGATTTTTATGATAAAATTTTAACAGCGTATACTTATAAATTTGTTCAATATTAAATACATTAAATTCAGAATAAATTAATTTAGTTGGATAATCGAAACGTTTCTTCAAAGAAATTTTAATTATTCGTTTTTGTAGTAAATTTAACGAACTAAGATTAATTTTTGTACTTTCACCCCAAACAATTATACCATATTGAATGATAGACTGAATAATGGCCAAATAAACATTACTTAGAACTCTAATAGGTAAGTAGCATCGAATATTAACGAATTTATAAATTGTTTTACGAAGCTTCTTACAAAGATAAGTAATGTGATGAGGCCCTTTTAAATTCTGATCAATAATGATACCCAGATATTTGACATACGTGGCTTCTTTCAAAGGTGGACATTTACAACTTTTGGGATCTAAACAATTTTCACTGTGTATTATTAGTTTATATTTATCGCTAAATTTTAAATTTTGAACACTGGCAGCTGTTAACGAAAAAGGAACTAAAGTTGATTTAGATATATTTATAGAAAGGAAGTTGGAATTAAGCCATTTTTTAACAATGTTAGCACCTATATTAGCATTTCTATATGCTTCCTGCCAAGAAAAACCACTGAAAATAACTACTGTATCATCCGCATATGAATATATAGATCCATCAAATTTTTCTAAATTTATATTTAGCAGATCATTAACATATATTAGAAATAAAATAGGTCCCAAAATTGTTCCTTGCGGTACACCTATATCAATATATTTGTATTCACTAAATTGATCTTCAATTTTGGTCAGTTGCCTTCTGTTACTAAAATATGATTGGAATAATTTTAAAACTATACCTCTAACTCCAATAGTATGTAGTTTGTCCAAAAGTAAATTATGATTGATAGTGTCAAAAGCTTTCCGTAGATCCAAGAAAATGCCCAAACATTTGTTTCCGATATCTAGTTCATTGATAATTTTTCCAGTAACATTAATAAGAAATATTATTGCGGAAACCAAACTGATTTTTAGAGAGGATTTTATGTTTTTCTAAATAATTTATTAATCTATTCTTTAAACATTTTTCAAGCAATTTGGAAAATGTTGGAAGTAAAGATATAGGTCTATAGTTATTTAAATTATTTTTATCTCCAGATTTGTATATTGGAATTACTATGGCACATTTCAAAACATCTGGGAATAAATGTAAATTCACGTACTTATGTTTGTTTTCATAGATTGAGTTTGTGATTGTAATGGATGAAAAAAAATCAATAAAAAACTACGTAATTAAAAAAAGAGAGAGAAACACTCCGCAATATTCGGAATCTTTTTATGTCTTCGCTTCCAGAAGGCTATGAATTTTTCCGTTTAAAGCAAACATTTCATCGTTAAAAAGGATTAGAGATCTATCAATTTAGTTTTCTCGAGCAGCCATATTATTCTCTTGGATAACCTTGATTTTTCTAAGTTCACACTTAATTGGAAGGAATTATACATCTTGAAATATGGAAAGGCCTATGAGAACGCTAAAATAGTATAATGTATGGATAGGAACACTATTTCTTCAGACTCGTATAACAAAGTTTGCATTGAAAAAAGGATATCATGAGCGTTCGTGCATAACGAGAGCACCAAATGTCATTAAAAGAGCACCAAGTTGAGAACGCTTGCGCTAAAACATCAGTGAACGAACGGTATGCTACGCAGCTATAACTATTGCTGTTCAAAACAAAAGTGTAAAGAGAAAGAGACTATCATAGCTTTAATTTCTTTTCACTTGTTGCGATAATGTTTACATTTCATTTCCCATAACACGTTTTGTGCACGAAATAAGTCAGTAGATTCCTAAAGAAAATCTTCCGGCCACGAGGACATTCTGAAAAACCGCAAACGTGCCAGAAAAATATCCCCAAGTAACAACAGTACAGTAGAGCGTCTCGTTTAGGCACAGTGGAAACGTAGTGCAGGTAACGTGTGGGGGAGGACGAGTCGTACGATAAACACGAGGGATGCACAAGGTTTTAGTTACAACATTTATGGCGGAGCATTAATTGAAATTATATTTTCCAAAAACACACAAAACAAAAGAACACATATTCCATAACGTTATCATATACACATTTTAACAGACAAGCAATTGTAACGCTTAAATAATTCAATATCACAAATCAGTTTTTGGTATTTATACGATGTTGCTTTCAAGCAGCATTTTTTACGGTCATGAATTTCATATATGAAATGTATATAGAGTGTTAGTTGGGAGACCGGAAGGAAAAAGACCTTTAGGGATGCCGAGACGTAGATGGGAGGATAATATTAAAATGGGTTTGAGGGATGGAGGTGGGATGTGATGATAGAGACTGGATTAATCTTGCACAGGATAGGGACCGATGGCGGACTTATGTGAGGGCGACAATGAACCTGCGAGTTCCTTAAAAGCCATTTGTAAGTAAGGAAGTAATGAATTTCATCCTCTGTATGACAACATAATATCACAGTCTAGTATATACAGTCGGGAAGCTCAATACGTAGTAAATATGCAAACATTAGATAGTTGCTCACCACTAGGATCGCTAATATCGCCTCATTACAGGCAATGCAAAATAGTACCTTCACAGTCTATTGTTTCTAGCACCCTCAAAACTCAAGCTTCGTGACTGTATATAGTAGACTGTGATAATATCACCGTCTTCTGTGGCCGAAATAACAAAACTACAGTATATTGGTCTGAAGTGACAACGCTATTTCCTAAACGTAATTACAGTACTGTAGTTTTGTTAATTCGGCCACAGAAGACGGTGATATTATGTTAGTCATACAGAGAATGAAATTCATGACCATAAAAAATGGTTTTAAAAGCAACATCATATAAGTAGTAAAATTTTATTTGTTATATTGAATTATTTCTTGTTTGTTAAAATGTGTATATGATAACGTTATGCAATTTGTGTTCTTTTGTTTTGTAAGTTTTTGGAAAAAATAATTTCAATTAATGCTCCGCCATAAATGTTGTAACTAAAACCTTGTGCATCCCTCGTGTTTATCGTACGGCTCGTCCTTCTTCCAAACGTTACCTGCATTTTGTTTACGTTTTCACTGTGCCTAAACGAGACGCTCTACTGTACCTTACTTTCAAGAAACAGACAAGAACCGCCCAATCTGACTGAGCCGTGGCACACGCATACTCAGTTTAGTCGGACGATCCGACAGATCGATGGGTTTCCTTCAGTTCTTCAGTCAGAATGATCAGTTAAAAAGGAACGATAAAAATACCACATACTGTACTGTACATCAGTTTCAGTCACCACTGATCAGTCAGAACTGAAAACGCAACTGGCAGTGAATGAGGCCCGTACGAATAGAGCTACATTATTAGGTTGGAGCCTTGAAACTTCTGGTAACCATGAATGTTAGTACCACTGTTACAAAACGTGAGACATATTACTACTTATTTCCATTGCTACATTTAAAGCAGTGTTTTTAGATACAGAAGGAGCAGTTAAAGCTGTAATTCTATATTGATGTGTTATTTATGTTTATTTCTTAACTGTGTCTGCCATCTAAATAGCCTGTTTTATTTTACAGTTGAAACCAGCATCTGAGATTCACTGCGCTGTAAGAAAGGTAAGATTTCTTCAAAGTTCAGAGTATGCTGTATTCTAGAAATTGTGTGAAGTAGCAATAACTTAAAAATTAATTATTTGATTCTCCATATTCGACCACACATACTGTAGTTTCGTGATACCTATAACATTTGAACAGCTATTTCTGAAGTCGTAGCAATGAAGATCATTTCTCATTCGTCTAAATTATATTGTTATGTATTATAAAGCAGTGGCAGTTAGTGGCAGACCTATATTTAGATTCTGGAAATGGCTTTGAAACCATGATACATAGATTTAACTCCGACAGAAATGAATAAGTAGAAATATGAGGAGTTTTTTTTACAATGAAATTACGAGTGAAACTATGTCGGCCTACTGGATCAGCTCTTATTACAGGCACACAGCATAAACTGTTCAGATACCAAATAAAACTGTAGATATACAAATGTATTCCCTGAAAACATTTAGGCCTAGTGTTACTTGAAAGGCAAGTCCATTCTGTTCTGCGTTGATATCAGTACCCTACATGCCCGTTCTACGTAACTCTGAAAGTGGTGGTACTGAAGTGCAAAGGTTATTAGGAATAAGTGATAGAATAATGCACCCAGGTTTGTCACTATGGGTATTTCCGAATATTGAAGAATCAGATTAGCATCCAAACCCAGATTCTTTTTACCTCCTGAGACACTAGTTGCAGCTCCTTGGTATGGATCTATCCACAATAAGTGTCAGTATTTAGTAGGCACTGTCCATATTTTATATTCATGCTATTTTATAGCCTTTCCCCAGATGAATTTTTGCATCCATGTTTCCCGAAATAAGGTACCATTGCTTCATCTACAGAATGATTTTCCTCATGGGGAGCATATTCCTGAAAGCGTTTGTTCAGATGATCAAACAAGAGCCGTACCTTAGTAAATTTATCAGCTGCATCAATGTCATCATTATTGCATGCGTGGAAATTACCTATTATAAAATTTGAATCTATTGCAACTAGTGGGTTATGGGTATCCCAAACTGTTTTCCCAATACATTTGGCGCCTAGGTAGATCTACTTATCCACTAAGTAGCAGTATTGAGATAAATACTTTCATTTCACTATTGGTAACATCACCAATGAAATTCTTCTGTGCTGCATATTGGTTAGTAAATTTAACGAGCATATCAATATCATCATCAAATAATTGTGATGGAAAAAAGTTTGTTGAGGCCCGAGTTTAGTGAGAAAAATATAGTATTTCCCTGCTGTATGTCAACTTATTCCCAATTGAAATTTATTATTCTTTCTCTTCATCTGTATATCGGTTGCTGAATACTAGTATTTTTACTGCCATTCTCACCTTCTCCTTTACTATGTTCATCATCACCATTATGACTTTCGTCATCATAATCATCCATTCCCTCTCCTTGTGTGTTGAGGGTTACTTCCGTCTCAGCTCGCAACTGACTACCAGGCATACTGTCAATTGTAGGGTTATTTTCATAACCAGAATCCTCATCAGTTACGTTACCACACGCATTTTTGGTGATAAAATGGTGATGGAAATGTTATTGCACTTAGGTATAGCAACTTGGTCGTCCTGAATCATTTGTAAGGCTGCACTTAGTGAAAACCCCTATAATAACATGAGTATCATCAGTCTCACGAACTGTCCCCTCTTATGACTGACGTACTACATGTAGTACGCCTAACTTTACCATGATATGGGATAACACTAAATAAAAAATTGAATCTAATTATGAATTATTACATACGAAGTACATCATACGAGTATGCCCTATCAATATCAAAAGCATTATACCTATAGCATGTGATATATACCGACTTCGAGAACAACATGTTCTGCTCCACAGCCATGACTCACACAAATATGTTCACAACAATGACTATGACAGATTGAACATAAGAAAAAAAAATGGAGGCAATTTATAACACATAAGGATTATAGTATCATGATTGCTGACTATGAAAATCTTACACAACAATGTTAAAAAAATAAAACGTCCGGTGTCCTATATATAGGACGTCAGTCTTATCTGGGTTAAGGGCATAAGGATGTCGAAGTGTGCATGCGCCGTGCTGGGCGGTCTCTTTCAGTAATATCTCGGCTACAAGAACAGGTACAGACCTGTGCTACCACTTATTAGATTTTTAAATAGAGTTCTGCAATATTATAGTTGTAATAGACGCATATGATATACTTGCAGTGAACTATAGTGATAGATCTGTTGTGATCTGGGGGCTAATTTTGAAATGTTGCCTCATATGAAGAGAAATAGTAATATACGTTACAAGAGCGGTATGTTGACGTTTTCATGTTCGAGGAAAAGATTACATACCTGAAAGACGAATTTATAATTAGTTGCAATGAAATCTCCATGTTGGTTTCTGTTTAATGACGGCAACTTCGGAAAACCAAAATATCTTTCTTCCCCCCCCCCCAGTCTATAAATGCGAACTTAAAACAAATGGTAAGGTTATGTAATGATTTATTTTTCATTTCAATATTTTAACAATATTATTTATATAACATATTGCAGTAATAACATCGGCATCAGGAATCTTGTTGATTTTTTCACAGCTTCCTTAATGTTACTTGTATCAGGAATGCAATAAGTTTCGTGGAGTAGTAGACTTTACTTAATTTTTGCAAATATTTAAAAACAATAATTAACATTGCAATTTCCCTAAATTGCAGTGGTAAGTTTCCAATTTATAATTATTGCTATGTTAAACGTCTCTAAAAATAATATGTTAAAAGCCTAAAGCAGTAAAATGAATGTCGCGCTTAAGCGGTAAGAAGAGGGAAATTGTTATGTGTGTTACGTTGGGAATACTGAATGTGGTATTTCACACTTAACGCGTATTGGTTCTGTGCGGAAAACTAGCAAATACGCACGATCTCGCACAAATATAATTTCACGCCCTTCATTAATTATTGAAGAGTGTGGTCCCAGAACTCGCTCAGTCCATTCGGATATTTTTATGATTTATACATAAAACCATATATGATTATGTTTGAGACTTCTGTCATTATTATTATTATTATTATTATTATTATTATTATTATTATTATTATTATTATTATTATACGAAATTGAGGGGGAACGCTAGTGGTACAACAATTTGCAAATGAGAGAGAATCTGAATTGGCGAATATCAATTACGTGTTTTGGTTGAATGAAGTTGCGGTGTTTAAAAGGCGTCCCATTACTCGTAGTACCGTTTGGACATGGGAACGTAGTCACCGCGCACAGAGCGTAAGCCTGATGAGTGTAAAGTGATGTGATGGACAGGGGATCTCTGAGAACGACGACGTGGAACAGGTTCCCTTCAGTTCCACGTTCTGGTCTCATTGATTTGTCAATAAAACAGGATTGCCAACTTTTTAAATCACATGTGTAAATCGAGCAGGTGTGTCGCTGCACTGCCAGGGCAAGGATGTAAGACTTATACACCGTGCACCGAGAATAGTGAAGTGATCTCTCTCTCTTCATCTTGGTTAATTCTTCTCCTTATCTCTCTTTCTTTCCTTCATTGCACTGCTTCTCTGTTTGTTTGCATTTTCTTCACGTTTCCTCCATATCCATTCTTCTAATGTTTCTACCTTCCTTTGTTTCTTTATTTATTTGGTAATATCTTTTGTTAAGTTTATTAATTACACACGCTTTAACATCTGTTATCATGCAAATCAAGATTTTAGGTATAACTCCCTGTAAAGTTGATTTGAATAATTTCGAGGGAAAAATTGTTCCGGGGCCGGAATTTCCCTCCAAATTATTCAAATCAACTTTAAAGGGAGTTACTGTATACCTGAAATCTTTATTTGCATAATACACGTCACTGTTCGTTAACAGAAAACCACAATATAAGTCACACGGAGTTAGTGTGCACTCGAAGTTGGTTGCTTGACGGTTTGAGGTTTATGGATATAGAGGGAAAAATTGGATCGGTGTCAGGTAGAGTTCCCGGCTAGCTCAGTTGGTAGAGCGGTGGTACGTTAAATCAAAGGTCCCGGGTTCGATGCCCGGCCCCGGAACAATTTTTTCCTCGAAATTATTCATCTGTTATCATATCGCGTGTTTAGGATCTTTGGGTATATCAGTAGGCCGTAGTTAGCCTACTATTGTTGAGTTCTTGTTTGTATTGTGTGTTGTAGAGTTTTTTTTTTTCGTTGTTGGTAACTCTATAGTATCTATTAGTGCTTTATGGTTGTGCTAACAGATGGAGTTACTTGTCAACAATGTGACGCTGAAATGTGTGTTCAGGTTACTGTCCAACGACGGTCCTGATGTATTTTATATTTTTGATGATTGGTTAATTAATATTAACCCGGCACAGTCACAATCACATTCACATTCATACAAATTTCCAGACTCTAGACACCCAGGTAATTTTTCTTCTTCAAGAAAAATTCACCCAGAGCCTAGCCCGGGAATCGAACACGGGACCTCCAGATCTGGAAGCCAGCATGCTGACCAACAGACCACGGATGGATTGTGTTTTTGTTACTGATTTAGATTTTTATTAATGTTTTTGATATTGGTGATTGAGACGGTATGTACTTTTTACTTTCTACTCGAATTTATATTAGGATGGTCATTTTATAAATAGCCTAATGCACAGGTTGGCAATATGTGAAGTGGATGATATAACTCCAATGAAAATTAGTACGCTCGATTCAGGGATTTTGGCCCTTGCAAAAAGTAAACAGACTAAGAGCGAGTTACTCATCACTTCTTGCCAGCTGGGTCACACAGGTCAGGCCGCGCAGTAAAGCTTCCTTCTTATCATGTCGCGGTACACTCCGTGTTCAAACACAATATTCTTCCAAACCTCCTGTCACTAACCACTACGTCTGTTGACTAAGCAATGTAATCATGACATATTTTCTTGACATGATTCTCCCTCAGCTACGAGCATAGATATTATTTTCATTCTTTCTCTTCCCTCTTCCCCTCCTATGCACGTTTGTGATTAAATTTCTTTCTCGTGACGCAACACACAGCTCACTCACTAGCTAAACAACCAAGGACAGGGGCTATTAACGCTGAATCGAGCTGTACATTTCCAATCCGGCATTTGCCTTTTATGACTGAGGGAAGCCATTCGGTAATTTGTATTCAGTTTTTTTCTTTTTAATTTGTACTCTCATTTATCATTATATTCCTCTTTGCGTTTATTTTTATTCCTTGTTTCTCCCTTTCGCTCATTCCATAATTTTTATTATTATTTTCGTTATGTTTTGTTTTATTTTCTCTTTCTTTTATTTGTCTTGCCTTTGCCCTTCGAATATTTTATTTTTTCTGTATATTTCATTCTGTTTTCCTCCTTTCTTCATCCTTCTTTCTCCCTTTCATTTATTATTTACTTACTTTCTCGTCACTTGAACTCTCTGCCGCCTAAGTCAAGGACTGCCGAACCTTGAAATCTTTCAAATGGAAGTCAGAAAATTATCTTATGACGAATTGTCAAACTAACTTACTGTTATAATAAGTGTTGTATGTTTGCACGTATTCTTTACATTTAAATATTACAGTGATATTTATTTATTATATTCTTTTTTTAACTTTTGTTACACCATTTTTCCTTATATTGCCTATCACATGAGTATTTGCGTTACCACAATTTTCACGTTAGAGAGGTTTCACTGTAGTTCTCTCCTGAAGACAGAATTTACGAGTTTTTACATAGATGAAACCGTGTTTTACGCGTCCAATAAACTTTTCAATCCACTCTCGCATCACGTCGTCATCGAGTTAAATGTGGATACATCACACGTGCCGCTTTCTTCCTTCCTGTCAAAGTCTCATTTCCATGGCAAATTTAGTAACCTCTCCCCTTGTTGCACGAACACTCTAATAATGCAGTCCCTAATTTGTTAAAGTGCTATGTAGATTGTAGGTGGACGAGATGGATGTACCACTTTGCAACCCGAGCTTTTAAACTACTCGTTTACTCACGAGGGAAATAGAATGGTCATTTTAATGCTTTCATCTTTTAGAATACAGACAGGAAGTAAGACAGGCTAACACGCAGATTTAACAGCTTATTCCTTGTATACAATACAACAAAAAATTCTAATACCATATTAGTCCCAAATGAATAGTTTTGTCTTAAAAAGAAATATATATCCCCTAAATGTTAACACTGTTTTACTCGTACTATCCGTACAATTCTGATTTTTTACTCTTATCACTAGAGAAACTGATGAGGAATGATTTATTCGTTTGCAGTTTTCAAATAATATGAACAATTTTCATGAAAATTAAAAAGATTAACACGTATCGTTATTTTCTATCATTAGGAAGTCTGGCAACCCTACTGCAGTGACTAAGGGACGGAATGTGGGTCTCCAACCAGTCTTCGGACCGTTGACTAAATATATATACATATAGTAGGGCAGACCTCATAATATAATTAATAAGTATTTAATGAATTTCAATCTTAAGGCAAACTTGCAAGTTTATATGCCTTAAGATTGAAATTCATTAAATACTTATTAATAATTTACCAGGCATATTGATATATTAAAATGAATTGTAAATTACTCATAATATAAGACTGATGGTGGGTTGCAAGAAAACAAACCTATATAATAAGTTAGTCTTTCATTAGTTAGTGGACCATTATAATTAACGTATTCGCGAGTTGCAGATGGAATATTTAACGGACCATTAGTAATTGGAAGTTTAATATCGAATCTTTGGACTTCGTAGTGTGGCAACGTGGCATCTCATGAATAAAAAGTGAACATCAATTTAAATGTAGCTGTCGTTTTGTCGTGTTTATTTGTTATAAATATCATTATGAAGCATCAAAGAAGCAGAAGCAAGAATTTCAGCGGGACGGAAAAGCATCTGTTGCTCGAAATAGTGAAAATATATATTAATACAGTGGAAAACAAAAAGACAGACGATACCACCAATACGGAAAAGGCAGAAAGTTGGGAGAAAATCTGTCTGTCTTTCAACGCACAACAAGACTATCGCGAAACAATCTCTGGCTAGGAATAATTTCTAGGTCAATCAGGCGATGAAGTAAAATTTGCGGTATAGACAAAATAACTTAGTTACATGAAGAATTATGAAATAATAAAATTTATGAAATATATAATACTTTGCTAATAAACATTGCATAGGCCTACACACCGAAGAGCACGTACCTGAATGTGATGTAGATAACATCGTATAAGCAGATTAAAGACGATGCATACATTGTTTACAAAATGGGTAGGCTACCTAACGAAGAATTAAATATTTAGAGGAGGTAAATTAGACCTCCAAGTTAGTGAATACTTCAGTGAATCATTAACACTAAAGATGTTTCTTGCAACACTTCTTTAGAACTTAGTGCATCATTAGCGGCTAACGAGCCAATAAATACTTTCTTGTAACCCAGCATGAGTGACAGTTATTCATAAGAAGTGGCAACGTCGTATTACTTAGACACGATACACACACAGTGAATTATATGCCTTTCTTTCTTTTTTTTTTCCTTGTTAGGAAGGAGGGAGGGAACGTCCCACGCACTACGACCTGAGGTCTATTGTACACCCCCCCCCCCATATGGGATGAGTTGCGTGGCCACCGATCCTCTACGCGCACCAACCTAACCACTTGACCCTCTTAACGACCGGTCCCTACAGCCAACAGAGTCCATGTACCACTCCTGCTTCGGCAACCCCCTCAAGGCTGTCTTTCTTTTACTCCTTGAAGATGAAATGGGAAGTTTTTATAGTTACATTATCTTATCCTCTGTTATTATTAGTATCTACAATTATTGATTACAGGCAAAGTCTTTTTAAACATGACACAAACTATAGTTGGTTAGTAACTAGAAGACGAGCAGTAGGAATGTGTCTTTCTTGACTGTGGATGTATCGGGAGGATGTAAAGAAATCAGCGTGGCAAATATTGGTAGATTAAATATGCATCAATTGCTTCGGTATCATTATAAAATGATTCTAAAAAAATGCAAAGTTTCACAACAGAGAATTAGAGAAAAAAGTTATTACGTATTGCAGTGGCAATGAATAATGTGTTAATTGTAAATTCATTGGTAAATTAATTAATTTAATTGTAATACGAGCACTTATGCATTGTATGTATGTATTTATTCACACGGCAAATGGGTATATACCCGGTAACTAATTACACTCAATAATGACAATTAATAATAAACGCAACTAATAAAAACAACGACAATAATAATAATAATAAGAATAATAATAATAATAACAACAACAACAAGGAGCATCCTAAATTAAATGAAGCATGGTCACTTAAAATAACATTTAAAGTAAATCTAATTTGTATCTTAACCCTAAGTTCGAACTAAGACCCACGAGTGTGACAGGTTCATACCTGCACAAGTACCTTTTTTCTGCACTACACTTATTTCGCTGTCAACTCACTCACTGCACTGATTCTATCTGATTTCACTAACACTTCTAACCATTTCACTGTTCAAATACTTTCCACTGCCACTTCACTGACACCAACACACTTCACTTACACAATAGACTTCACTGACACTACACACTTCACTGACAACACACTTCCTCATTGATAGAACACTTCAAATAACAAGATATCAATTACACCCTTTAAGTAGTGTGTATAATATACTACCGTCTATGATTAAAGTCCTTAAGCATATTTTAAATACATTTTTGGTTATTGGTAAAGCCTTTAGTAAGTCTGCAGGTAAAGCATTCCAGTCCCTGATAGTACGATTGAGAAAAAAACTTTCCAGTGTCCGTCCTCTGTCTTCTTTCCCTCAATTTATATGAGTGGTCGTTCCTTGAAGAGTAATTTGGCGGCTGCAACCTATTTTTTATTTCTCTCCAGGCAGGCTCACCTCTGTATGTTTTGAACATTGCAGCCTTAGAGCAATGAGGCTGATGGATTCATTAAAAGTTACGTACCGGTATTCGTAATTTAAGACAACAAAAATAAAGTTTCTAACCGCAATATATTTTTTACTGTTTTTGTCACTGTATATCGTAATGTTTAATACTCACAAATTAATTGCATTTATATAGTTATTGTAGTTTGTGTGGATATAAACAATTACATTGTAGCTGCATAACATAATATTTTAGCTGCTTGAAATTGTGCTTTTAGGTGCCTAAATCTATGTTTTCAGTGCCTATTTTTATAAGTTCTGGGCCTATTTTAGGTGCCTAAAAGTTAGTTTTTAAGTACCTAAAAATCCAAGGTCTAATTGCAATAATAAATTATTGAAAGAATTTTAGTTTTGTACTTTACGAGTAAATGTGCAGAAATTTGATCCAAACAAATAGAAACGTTTATTTCAAATTTCAAATGCATCGGAAGATGCTATAACATGGTCAAGTACAAATTTACATAATAATACAGAATAGAACATGTAATACAGAATAATACATCAGAGTACATAATATAATTACAACAGAAATAGAAATGAAATGATACAGTCAATATAAAAATAGGATACAATAATATTAACAAAATTTGAGGACCGAATGAGGAGCGCTCGAAACAAAACGTAACAGTTTAAAATTCCTTTTTCAGAACTAAAAGTTACATTTGAGCCGTTCAGAGCAGAAGTGGTGTAAGTAAAAAATGGGGTAATGAGGGTTAAAGTAAACATCTGTAAAATACAGATCAAAGTATCAATTAATATTCCATTTATTTAAACCATTAGTAGTCAGTGGATAGCAAGGACATATTAATTGCTACTTTGCGCTGTATTTTACAGAATCTTTACTTTAAACCTCATTACCCAATTTTGACTTACACCACTTTTGCTCTGAACGGCTCATTTGTTCAAATTATATTTGAACACAATTAAAGGACAAAACTTAAATTCTTTGAATTATTTATGATCATCTCACTTGCCGAATGCCTCCAGACGTGCAGCATCTGCTGCTGAATTAGCCGTGAAAAATAAAGTCAATAAATATACTCTCTATTAAACAATTATATCTTTGTCCCCTTTGCTGTGGAGACCTTCGGTCCTTGGAGTTATGACGCTAAAGTTTTGGTATCTCAAATAGACCAAATTTTGATCTCCATCACTGGTGATCGTCGTTGCACTACTTATTTGCGTCAACGTTTAAGTATTGCAATTCAACGCGGAACTGCAATGAGCGTTTTGGGTACTCTTCTCGAGTGCAGCCCTTTGGATGAACTCTTTCTCTTGTAAAATTTATTTAGTATTCCGTATGTAAATATTTGTATTTGTATTTAGTTTTATATACTGTATTGTTCAAATTGTAAAATTTATTGTTAAACTCATATTTTTAATTTAGGGGAATAGTTTCTTTTATATACAGAGAATATTTGTGTATTACTTATATCTTACAATTACTAATTGATATAATTTTATTATCATAATACACTGTTCTCTTAAATTGACTGAGCATATTGGGAATTAAATGAATGACTTTCCCAAAACACGCTATGAACTGTTTCATATATTTTTTTTTTCTTGAAAAGGAAGCAAAAACGAGCAAAATTGTATGAAACTTTTTCGTTTGAAATATATGAAAGAATAGACTAGCCCTATTAAATTACTGACATTACGTACGGTTCACCTTGTGTATACATATTACATCACTAACGTAAAATATCGAACAAGCTATAATATTTTTCAAAGAATCTTAATAAGAAGCTCTTTCACAATTAAACCTTCTCAACAATGCAGAAGCACATTCGATGACAGGCCGAAGTTTAAGATCTGAGTTACGGCGGAGGCCGTTCAATAATTGGTGTCGTCTTCCACAAAAAGTAAAAGTGGTAACTTACAGTGAAGATCCAAAAAACATCTCTTGGATTAGTAATAGAAGAGGGATATCATCCTCAGAGTGGACCAATGCCATAAAGATGTCCACAAACATTGCAGCAGTACGATCGGTGCCAGGTCGTTCCTTTCAAGATCAAGAGTGTCGTCATCCAGGATGCAGCGAAGTAGAAACCCTTGGGCATGTTTTGGGTTATTGCCCTAAAGGAGAACTACTGAGGAACAATCGCCACCATAAAGTGAGAAGCTTCATCGCAACCACTCTTCGGAAAGCAAAGTGGGAGGTTTACGAAGAAGTGCACTGCTTGGCTGAGAATGGGTCAACGAGAAAGGCAGACATTATAGCCATCGATCGCCGGAATCAAAGAAGACTCATTCTTGACCCCACTGTCCGTTTCGAGAAGGATGATCAACAAGCCAACAACGTTAACAATGAAAAGAAGTCTATTTACAACCCATGTATTCCTCACTTCAGTGAGAGATACATAATGAATATTAATATATGGGAAGTGAAAGGACTTCTTTTTGGCGCTAGGGGGAACTTCATTTAAGTTAACCAAAACCATTCTCCTTTCTCTTAAATTTTCTAATGAGGACATTAACAAAATTTGTATAATGGTATTGAGAGATTCATTATCCATTTTACACAATCACTTGTATAATAGTATGTATTTTTTTTCACTTCATCTCATTACTCTTCAATGCATTTTCATCTCATGTTTCTCCAAACTCAAATTGTACTTTATTTTTTAAATTTATCATTGTTCCGTATTCTCTCCGCAATCATATTGTATTTTTCATTTAACCTCTGCTTTGTATTCTGGATCCTAGTGGTCAGCCGTAGATTTCGCCCAGATGTTCCAAATTGTGGAATTTGTTGTATTACTGTATGTTCCGAAAAGTTAAATATAGTAAGTACCTATATTGCTTACAAAACGTAGCCATTTTGATTCATTTTTTAAAATAACATTCTCTACTGCCGTTTGCTCCATTATAATATCGTCACATAAGCGATTTGTCCTCTCAGATATGCAGGTATTCCATTCTGTTCTTGGAGCCATGGGCCATCTAAAGAGTTATACCTGCGAACCTCCACTAAGTGAGAAGACTTTAATTAGCAGGGAGCAGAAGGTAATGGTATAGCACGGCACGGTAGAGGGAGTTGCTGTGTAAACATGCATTATTTTTCGATTTCAACTGCCACGTCCGACCACCCGGCCTGCATTACGCAAGCATTTAGCATTATTGTAGTGGTTACGCAAGCGACGTTGATATAATAACCGTCGCGTGGCGCTTCTTTCATATGCCTTGCCTGCTATTTAATTAAATTGCCATCGCACCACGCTCCATCTCATGCCGAGGGCTGTACATAGCTCGAGGAATGATTATATTGTGCAATACCACCCATTATTTATCCATTTTCGATCAATGGCCGCGAAACCAGGTGGCCCGGGTTCGAATCCCGGTCGGGGCAAGTTACCTGGTTGAGGTTTTTTCCGGGGTTTTACCTCAACCCAATACGAGCAAATGCTGGATAACTGTCGGTGCTGGACCCCGGACTCATTTCACCGGCATTATCACCTTCAATTCATTCAGACGCTAAATAACCTGAGATATTCATACAGCGTCGTAAAATAACCCAATAAAATAAAATACAAAACATTTTCGCTCAAAAGTGACTCAGTCCGACAACGTTTTAAAAGTGCAAGGCAATTTAACGGAGTTTCGAATCCTCTTTTCCGTTTTTATTTTCAGGATCATATTTATAGCAATTATCACACAGAATAGTCAGATGATGATGCTGATGCTGATGCTGATGCTGATGATGATGATGATGATAATGATGATTATGGTAGGAATAATAATGATCATCATCTATTATTCCCCCTTCACGGGAGGGCACGGATTGGAACTGTCTTCGCACGCATACTTAAATCTCGGGTGAGCCCGCTATACTATCCGGGATGGAATTATATGCATTCCATAAGGTCCCCACGTTATAGATTCCAGGGTATAGTCATAAATAAAATAGTACCAGGGCGTACCGCGAAAAAAATTATTATTATTATTATTATTATTATTATTATTATTATTATTATTATTAGGTACTAGAGTGCACGCATTGTATCCTTCACCTGACATAATTAGGAACACTAAATCCAGACGTTTGAGATGGGCAGGGCATGTAGCACGTATGGGCGAATCCAGAAATGCATATAGAGTGTTAGTTGGGAGGCCAGAGGGAAAAAGACCTTTGGGGAGGCCGAGACGTAGATGGGAAGATAATATTAAAATGGATTTGAGGGAGGTGGGATATGATGGTAGAGACTGGATTAATCTTGCTCAGGATAGGGACCAATAGTGGGCTTATGTGAGGGCGGCAATGAACCTCCGGGTTCCTTAAAAGCCAGTAAGTACTACTACTACTACTACTACTACTACTACTACTACTACTACTACTACTACTACTACTACTACTACTATTACTAATAATAATAATAATAATAATAATAATAATTACTAACTTACAAATGGCTTTTAAGGAACCCGCCCTCACATAAGCCCGCCATCGGTTCCTATCCTGTGCAGACTCTATTATCATATCCCACATCTCTCAAATCCATTTTAATATCATCCTCACATCTACGTCTCGGCCTACCCAAAGGTCTTTTTCCCTCCAGCCTCCCAACTAACACTCTATATGCATTTCAGGATTCACCCATACGTGATACAAGGGCCCCCCTCCTCTCAGACGTCTGGATTTAATGTTTGTAATAATGTCAGATGAAGAGTAGAATGCGTGCAGTTCTGCGTTGTGTAACTTTCTCCATTCTCCTGTAACTTCATTTTAACCCCAAATATTTTCCTAAGAATCTTATACTACTACTACTACTACTACTACTACTACTACTACTACTACTACTACTACTACTACTACTACTACTACTACTACTACTACTACTACAACTACTAATACTACTACTACTACTACTACTACTACCACCAATAATAATAATAATAATCATAATAATAATATCCCTAGATATCACATGAAAATTTTATTGGGGGATTTCAACGCTAAAGTAGGACGGGAGGATATTTTTAGACCAACTATTGGAAAAGAGAGCCTACACGCAATTAGTAGTGACAATGGAGTTAGATTAGTCAACTTTGCCACATCGAAAAATTTAATTGTCAAAAGTACAACATTCCCCCATAAGGATATACATAAATATACTTGGACTTCTCCAGATGGATTGACACACAACCAAATAGATCACATCTTGATAGATAAACGGAGACATACTAGTATAGTAGATATTCGAACTTTCAGGGGTGCAGACTGTAATTCTGACCATTATTTGGTGATTGGAGAATTAAGAGAAAGATTATCAGTAGCCAAGCGAGTAGAGCAACAAGTTAATATTACTAAATTCAATATTTTGAAATTAAAGGACGAGGAAGCTAAGCAAAATTATCAGGTCGAAATTTCGAATAGGTTTGCCACTTTAGAAAGTTCCGACGAAGTTGAGAAAGAATTAGATGTTAATAGCGTGTGGGAAAATATCAGAGATAGTATCAAAATTGCAGCTGAGCAGAGCATAGGTTATTATGAAACTAAGAAAAAGAAACCGTGGTTTGATGAAGATTGTTGCATGGTAGTAGAAAGAAGGAAACAGGCAAAATTGAAATTCTTACAGGATCCAGTTGAGGAGAAGAGAGATAATTATTTCAATGAAGGACGGGAAGCAAGTCGTACACTTAGGAATAAAAAGAGAGGTTACTTGAAGGAAAAACTGAATGAGGTAGAAACAAATAGTAAGAATAAAAACATTCGAGATTTATATAAGTGTATAAAGGAATTTGAGAACGGATATCAGCCAAGGGTAAACGTGATCAAGGATGAGAATGGTGACTTGCTTGCAGACTCTCCATCAATCCTAAACAGATGGAAAAACTATTTTGCGCAACTACTAAATGTACATAGGCCAAATAGAAATGATCGGGACGAAATTGAAATACAAACTGCTGAGCCATTTATACCCGAACCCACGCTTTCAGAAGTCGAAATTGCGATAGAAAATCTGAAAAAGTACAAGTCTCCAGGTATCGATCAAATTCCAGCAGAATTAATACAAGAGGGTGGGAGTGCATTATATAGCGAAATTTATAAACTTGTACTTGCTATTTGGGAAAAGGAAATTGTACCAGAACAATGGAAGGAGTCCATAATTGTACCTATTTTTAAAAGGGGGGACAAAACCAACTGTGGTAACTTTCGAGGAATATCACTTTTGTTGACGTCGTACAAAATTTTGTCCAATATTCTTTTGAGAAGATTAACTCCGTACGTAGATGAAATTATTGGGGATCATCAGTGCGGTTTTCGGCGTAATAGATCGACTATTGATCAGATTTTTTGTATTCGACAGATAATGGAGAAAAAATGGGAGTATAAGGGTACAGTACATCAGTTATTCATAGATTTCAAAAAGGCTTATGACTCGGTTAAGAGGGAAGTATTATATGATATTCTTATTGAATTTGGTATTCCCAAGAAACTAGTTCGATTAATTAAAATGTGTCTCAGTGAAACATACAGCAGAGTCCGTATAAGTCAGTTTCTATCTGATGCTTTTCCAATTCACTGCGGGCTAAAGCAAGGAGATGCACTATCACCTTTACTTTTTAACTTCGCTCTAGAATATGCCATTAGGAAAGTTCAGGATAACAGGCAGGGTTTGGAATTGAACGGGTTACATCAGCTTCTTGTCTATGCGGATGACGTGAATATGTTAGGAGAAAATACACAAACGATTATGGAAAACACGGAAATTTTACTTGAAGCAAGTAGAGCGATCGGTTTGGAAGTAAATCCCGAAAAGACAAAGTATATGATTATGTCTCGTGACCAGAATATTGTACGAAATGGAAATATAAAAATTGGAGATTTATCCTTCGAAGAGGTGGAAAAATTCAAATATCTTGGAGCAACAGTAACAAATATAAATGACACTCGGGAGGAAATTAAACGCAGAATAAATATGGGAAATGCGTGTTATTATTCGGTTGAGAAGCTCTTATCATCCAGTCTGCTGTCGAAAAATCTGAAAGTTAGAATTTATAAAACAGTTATATTACCGGTTCTTCTGTATGGTTGTGAAACTTGGACTCTCACTCTGAGAGAGGAACATAGGTTCAGGGTGTTTGAGAATAAGGTGCTAAGGAAAATATTTGGGGCTAAGCGGGATGAAGTTACAGGAGAATGGAGAAAGTTACACAACACAGAACTGCACGCATTGTATTCTTCACCTGACATAATTAGGAACATTAAATCCAGACGTTTGAGATGGGCAGGGCATGTAGCACGTATGGGCGAATCCAGAAATGCATATAGAGTGTTAGTTGGGAGACCGGAGGGAAAAAGACCTTTAGGGAGGCCGAGACGTAGATGGGAGGATAATATTAAAATGGATCCGAGGGAGGTGGGGTATGATGATAGAGACTGGATTAATCTTGCACAGGATAGGGACCGCTGGCGGGCTTATGTGAGGGCGGCAATGAACCTTCGGGTTCCTTAAAAGCCATTTGTAAGTAAGTAAGTAATAATAATAATAATGAATAACAATGATGGTGGTAGTAGTAGTAGTAGTGGTAGTTTTAAGTGCGTTATTTTACGACGCTTTATCAACATCTCATGTTATTTAGCGTCCGAATGAGAGGAAGGTTTGAGATCAAATGTATAATCTCAAGTGAAAAAAATATTAACGCTTTATTTAACGTTCTGGTTTTTGTTTCTTAGAAATGTAAATTTATTTGAGAAATTTTTTTTTCTATTTGTATAACCATATGTAATACCTGATAAGAGAACCAGAACATTTTGATAACTATGATACTGTTTTGTTTTGTCTTTTAGTATCAGTTAAACATATTTAATGTTATTTATTTCAATGATGTATGTTATTCAAAGTTACCGTACGAAATCTTTCCACGCCGACCAAACGCTATTTCGAGAATGATGAGCGAGGCTCGAAGCGCACGAGAGTTACGAGATGTTGATGTTTATTGACTTTTCTGGCTTTGAGCCAGAGGCCGTTTTAGGGTCTTATACGCGCAGGATGCCCTCTCCAGCCATTGTACATAAATAACAATAAATATATATTTACATACTTATACACTATCTCTGGCTTAAGTGCCAGTAGGTGTGTGAGTGCGGTGATTGGCTTTTTATTTATTTTATTTTATTTTATTTTTTACTTTATTTTTTTTTGTTTTAATTATTTTGGTGTAGGCCTAATTTGTTAATTTGGAATGCTTAAGGAATGGTGAACGGGACAAGAGTTCGGGGTAAAAGATATCAGTTGATAGACAGCATTAAAGTATTATATGGGGAGATTAAGAGGAAAGCAAGAAAGGGAAATGCTGGGTTTGCAGTTAAAGACCTGCTCTTGGGCAGAACACTGTGCATACATACATATATTTTGAGTTTCCCCTTCCGGTGGCAGAAGCGTCTGAATCGTTATGGAGACTTTCATGGTGTGGTGTTATTTTATTCATCTGCCTCTCTGTTGCTGTCGTGTGTTCTCTCAGACCGTATTCAAATTTCCAACACGTGTTTGTGGTTTTGTTTGTGTGTTTTAGTTTGGTGGTGGGGGCTGGTGGTAGTTGTAGAGGAGTTTCTCCAGTGTTGTTCTGTTGTTTGTGTTCGGGGGATTTGCGAAGATGTGTTGTGTATATACGCGATTTACTGCCGAATGTGTGTATTTCCTGTTTATGTTGTTTAGGTGTGTGAAGAGTGGCTTTGTTTTTGTGGTAGTGTAAACTGTGTTATTTCTGGTGCGTCTGTGCAGGTGGAAGATTTGGCGGAGAATTCTTCTTTCGCGTGCTTCAAATTTCAATTGGGTCGTTGGAGGGGCTTGTGCGAGGAAAATGGAGGGATATATGCATAGGGATCTAACCAATGCTTTGTATAGGTGGAGGAGTGTTTCGGTTATACAACCGGGTCGATTGATGCCACTTAGGTAGCTTATTGCTCTGGTGGCTGCATTATATTTCCTCCAGGTTTCTTTAGCTACTTCGGTCCAGGAGAGTTTGGAGGTGAGGGGTATTCCTAGATATGTGAGATTCCGCTGGAGTGGAAGTTGAGTGTTGGCTATTGTGATTGGGTTGTTCTGGAGGACCCGAGTCCGGAGTTTTGGGCGGAAGACGCATATCTGTGTTTTGTCTGTGTTGACTGTGATCCGCCACGTGTTGGTCCAATTTAGATACTGCCTGAGTGTTGCGTTTAGTAACTTCCTAGCGGAGGGGAGTCGGGGGTGTGTTGCCCAATATGCGACGTCGTCTGCATATTGTGCCAGTCCTACTAGCGGATTATTAGGTAGGGGAATATCTGCCACATAGATGTTATACAGAGTGGGAGATATGACACTGCCTTGGGGGACCCCAGCTTCTATTCGGAAGGTCCGAGAAAGTTCGTTCCTTCCGAGTCTCACCTGTCCTGTTCGATTCGATATGAAGCTGGAGAGCCAACGTGTGATTTCGTGTGGCAGGTTTAAGGATGTGAGTTTATATTTTAGGGCGTCTATCCAAACTGTGTCAAAGGCTCTCTTGGCGTCTAAGGCAATAAGGATGCTGTAGTGTCTGCGTGTATAAGCCTCTTCAATGGGAGTGAGCACTCGTATCAGCTGGTCGTGTAGCTGCGCTCCCGGTCGGAATCCGGCTTGAGTGGTCGGGAGTAGATTGCGGTTGCGCATATAGACGTGTAATCGTGACACGAGAACTTTCTCCATTAATTTAGCTAATGTTGATGTCAAACTGATCGGTCGGTAGTTTTGTGGGTCAGACGCGTCTTTGCCTGGTTTAGGAAAGAGAAGTATGTGAGACGAGACTCGAAAGACAAATGCAGCGAACACAGCGAGCGAGAGCGGCAGTTAGTTTTGTTCATCTCTGGTATGAACTTAATTCTTTCGAAAAAAATATACTTTTTTTTTCTGGTATGTGAACTCTTATAATGGATAATCACATTTCAAGACGACTTAAATATAAATTTGCAGTGAAAATATGTCATCAGAACCAGAGCTTTCCGTCTAACAGCTATGGTATTCAGAATCACAGTCAGAGAGACTTCAATGCACTAAAGAAAATAAACTGACCAGTATAAGTTTCCAGAATTACGGCCGACTGAGGAACGTTGTTTGAGAAGAAGGGTGTAGGAAAAGGATAGGGTATTGTAACTGTATGTAGGTTTTTTATAATAATAATAATAATAATAATAATAATAATAATAATAATAATAATAATATTAATAATAGTATAATGGATTTGGGGGAGGTGGGATATGATGATAGAGACTGGATTAATCTTGCTCAGGACAGGGCCCAATGGCGGGCTTATGTGAGGGCGGCAATGAACCTCCAGGTTCCTTAAAAGCTAGTAAGTAAGTTAATAATAATAGTAATAATAATAATAATAATAATAATAATGATAATATAAGAAATAGACTGAAATTATATCAGTTAATACGCAGAAGAGTATGTTAATTAGAAAGTACAAGGGACTCCTTTAAAGAATAATAAAGTAAAATGAAAAAGTATTAAATAATACAATTGTAAAATAAATACAAAACATTATGCAATACTATAATGGAGTAATATATACCGGTACATAAATGATATTTTAGTTCTATTTTATTTATTGAATTTTGAAAGATTCATAACATAGAAATATATATATATATATATATATATATATATATATATATATATATATATATATATATATATATTTCAAAATGAAAATATAAAAAAATAATAAAATTTATTGGAATATTAATCAGTTGAAGTGCTTGATTTCTTAATAATTTATTATTGGAAGATGCTAATTTTGAATGTTTTTAAATTAAGTTATTATACAATCTCGGGCATAAATTTGAGCCATGCCTTAATTCTGCTTCAGAATTGCATTTGGGTTCAAACAAAGGACATGATAATGTGACTTCTTGTAACAGTTACTATTTTTATGATAGCGCGCATGTAAATGGTCGAATTGGAGAGGCATGTTGTATGTAGGCTTAAAATGTGAGGGGGAAAGAGAACAGAATGTATATTTATATTATACTAGTGCCATCCTTACCACTGATTTATCTACCTTAAACACTATACCTGCCGAAATATATCTTCAGCTTTTCACCGGTTATAGACAAAATATTCTTTCTCTTGTCGCTTCATTGTCCAGTCTGGGCATTATCCATGTGTAGAAGGCCACGATCCTGGTAATCTTCATTAGCCTCGTTTCTCAGGCTCCGGAAAACAAAGAACGAACTTTGCACCGAGACAAAGGCGTTACAGAAACAAGGTCTTGTTGAACTAGGCTAAGCAACGCGGGTCATCTGGCCAGCATTCGTTCCAGGGACTCTCTGGATGCAAATTAGTCGTGATATGGGTTGATCGTCTCTCACGATGTAGAGGAAGGTCCACGACTGCCCCAGTGACTCTGTTGTGGGAATGAATGCCCACAAAAGTGAAACACAGTGGGGGACTTGGATCAGGAAGTGGATGGATTGCTTGACCTTGCCCAACTCGAGAGGAAATAATGACAGCAGGGGCCGCAATTTGAGTTTACCTGCCCGGCAATTAGCCGCAAAAGTACTCGGATACTGAGTGTGTGCGTCGATTATGATAACGGTCTGCAGCTCTTTATTAACGTAATCGATTCATCTTTAATGCCAGGGAAGTTAGCTGCTAATTATTGCATCCTAGTCAACTCCCTTTACATATATTAACGGGCTCACCATGATACTCTGAGCGCGTAACATACTGTAGCCCACCTACTCTTTGTACAGAATGTATGAAGTTGTTTAGAGGTTGTAAGCATGGATGAATATACAATAGGATTAGAAACTTACGGAGTTTCCCGTAACACATTCTAGAGGCACTGTTGTAGAAATTGATCTTGCTGCCACCTGTTGGGAGGAGGGGCGTTATTACATCTAGCAGCGCACCAAGTAGCGAAAAGAATAATTACTCCATGCATTTAGCAGCACACCTGGTGACGAAAATGTTAAACTGTGCAGAAAGTATTCCCTCCCACCATCATCGATATTCAAAACTAACCCAATTTAAAATAAAACATTTACATTTTTATTCCTCACAGCATCTTCTACTGAAAATTCTTACCGGAGCCAACAAGAAGTTAAAAGAGACGATCTATTTTAAATTACCCAATTAAAATACCAGACAGAGACAAAAAAATAAAGCAAAAGGTTAGATAGAATAATTTCAAGGAAAAATTGTTCCGGGGCTAGGTATCGATCCCGGGACCCTTCGCTTAGCGCGCGAACGCTCTTCCGACTGAGCTACCCCAGGAACTATACATGACACCGTCACAATTTTTTCCTTTGTATCCACACGACTCAAATGAGCTGAATAGACGCCAGAACTCAACTATTGAGTGCACACAAATACTTGTGTGACTTAAATTGTGGCTTTCTGTTAACGTACCTCCAGTAACGAATGTATGATACAAATCTGGCTTTCAGGTAGTAGCTCCCTGTAAAGCAGGTTTGAATAATAATATCCATTATCTAACCTTTTATATAAATCTGGCTTTCAGGTAGTAGCTCCCTGTAAAGCAGGTTTGAATAATAATATTCAAACCTGCTTTACAGGGAGCTACTACCTGAAAGCCAGATTTGTATAAAAGGTTAGATAATTGGGATTGTATTATTTGGGTATTTATTGTACAGCGCAATGGAAAAGTCTGCAAGAACTACTTAGATAGTTCAATGTATTATATTACTATTACTTTGCAATACATTCAACAACACTATTTTTACAACGTCCATAAACATCACTGGTTGACATACACTGCTTATACACACGTAGTATCACTTTATGTTCGCTTATCATCAAGTTTCTGTCTACCAACTTGTCTCTTCGAGCATTATCTCGAACGGATAAATAGAGAACTCTGGGTAATGTACCCAACACGTAATTCTAATGTTCACCACCTACGACGTTGGGCGCTGATCATCTTATTTCAGCCCCCCGCCGCCAGATGGTGCAGTTTCGCATCCTATTATATATTTATCCATGTTGTAAGTTTCAAGTTGACACTATTTAAATAGATTTGTCTAAAGCAATGGTGGGCAGATCTTGAGATATTACCCGCCACACAGAGGAGAATTTGGGAAGAAATTTGAATAAGAAACAAAAAAATGTTTCCTCCCCAGGCAGGATTCGAACCACGAAAGTCTTAGTCACCAGTCTATCGTGCTCTGGAGTGAACAAGGCTCTGAAATCAGCTACAAGGGTCGGTCCGGTTTTTTTTTTGCCACTGCTGTACTTCATCCCTTTCATAGTGGCGAAATAAAGAGAAACATAATATAAGATATGAGCACACATTATCTATGTCGTGTTAAGCATGCTCTCATCAATGTTTTACAATTAAATTAATTGTACACATTTTATTATAAGAAGTTGATATAAAATAAATTATAATTACTTTAAGATCCATTGTGACTGAGCAATGTCCGAACTTTCATCTAAAGCAAGTGAATACAGTATGAATTGGGAAATACTAGATTTTAATTGCTCATCCACCAGATATGAAATATCTTCTATTCTTCTCTCTATAGTTAGTACGATGAGACAAATTAATGTTTTCATATTATTCCTTTTGTTCAGAGACATAACACTCGCCACACTTATTAATAATGTTTTGACAAATTCCCCGTCATTAAAAGCTTTCAATGATTTTGGGACTTGAAGTCTACACTCAGGCCTCGTTTCTTTTAAAACTAAGTTATATGCTCTCAATTGGATATTTATTTCTCATTTACTATAATCTAATATTTATCTAGTACATTTACTTTGGCACAGACATAAATGGTGATTTACAGTCATTTTGTGTAGAAATCTCCAGCTAAAAAATTTGTGGTTTATTCAATTCTGGCACTGAGCCACTCATTTGACCATTGGTTTAGTTTACATTTGCAATTTTCCAGGTACTTACTTATCAGTAAAAGTAAACTTTTATTCTGTTGGAAATAGGTGATTGGTTTTATTGATCAATGATAACATACATTGCCAAGTAATCACTAAGGGTGCTATGCATAGACATTTCGCTAGCCCGCGCTACGAGTGTGCTAAACTAGCCCCGACTATCGAGTGGTTACTTGTACAGGATTCATATCATATCATACCGCTAACACTGGTTTATGAATACGAAAAACGTTAGTTCGCTGATCATCCACCGGAAGCCCGCGCTAAGAATGTCTATTAATATGGCCCTTAGTTTACAACATTTTGCTGATTTTTATTCATCTGATCCATGGCGTCTCGCTCAAGAGAGAGAATATCATCGAAATGATAGCCGTCCAAATCTTGGATTTAAAATATCGGCATCCTAATCAATTCAAATGAACAAAAAAGAAAATGTAAATTAATGTTAAAAAATACATAATGAAACTTTAAAAAAGAAATTCTGCGGCAAGATGTGGTAGCTATCAAAACGATAAAAATGTATTGAAAATAAATAATATACATTGAATATTATAAAGATGAATTGCTCAATGAAGATTTTAAAATGGTTGATGTAATTGTCCTGAGAGTCTTATCTTGAACCTTTAATTTTCTGAGGATCTCCAATGTAAATTTGGGAATTGTTCCTCGCGCACCAAACAGAAGTCCGATGACATTCCAATCTTGAATATTATATTTATGACTGAGATCATCACAGCATAGAAGGTAAATAGCGCGTTTCTCTCCATGTACCTGCTATGGTTGATCTTCATTAATTTCGAACCTTACAGTGGGGTCAAGAATGAGACCAATTTTTTTTATCTCGGTCAATTATTATGATGTCAGCACGCCGTGTAGATCTTTCCATAGAAAGACATTGAACTTCCTCATATACTTCGTATTTTCCTTTTGTCAGTATGATGACTTGTATAAGTGGAGACGATCCGTCACGCAGTCCCAATATGATGGGAATATTATTATTATTGGGCCTATCTGTCCACTGCAAAATTAAAGAAGTTCAGATATGTGCTTGAAGACAGCTAAGCCGTGACAAGGATATCAAAATTCTTGACAGATCGGCTATATTAATGAAAAATTCCTTGTCGTTAAGTTGGCTCTATTCGCGAAGGGCTAGGACGCCGTACTCACGCGTCTCTTGAGAGTGGGGAGGTAATGAAATTCCAAGCCACACAATCCCGGCATCATAAAAATCAGGATGTGAGGAAGATGGGATCGATGCATCGTGTGCCGACGACGCGTGGGGGAGAAATGGCTTGGAAGAATGCTTAAGTGCCTCGCAATACAAGACGCTGCTCCCTACATCCGACACAATCACCAGTCTGTAGCCGCAGCCATGATTTATGATAAATGATTAATGTGGCGATCACTGTTATAAGTACAGAATGCCACGCAAACTCCTATTCATTTCTACATTACCATTGCCGAAGTCTAAGAAGCACTGGTAGTACCATTACCACAGTCTAGTATATACAGTCACGAAGCTTGAGTTGTGAGGGTACTAGGAACAATTGACTGTGCCGGTACTATTTCGCATTGTCTGTAATGAGGTGATATTAGCGATCCTAGTGGTTAGCAACTATCTATGGATGCATATTTACTACGTATTGAACTTCGTGACTGTATATACTAGACTGTGCCATTACTTCATAGAAATATCACAGTACAACAAGGGGATAAGAACATATTTAAAAAATGAATGATTAAAATAAAAAAGATTTAAATGCATAGCAGAAAACAAACGGAAGAATATTTACACATAAATACTCGTAATATAATAATAAAGATAAAAAAGCTATCCCAATTTCTTTAAATAATAAAAGTAATAAACCAATTTCATCTACACTAAAACTTAAAATGCATAAGTTTGATTGTTCCGATATAAATTGCAATTGTTCAGTTATTAAAGAAGTTAAGGAGGTTAAATACTTAGGTATAATTATTGATAATCATTTAAAATGGAATAATCATATTAATTATATTCGTAATAAATTACGTAAAACATTATATTACTTTGTTATTCTAAGAAATATTTTGTCAATTAACTGTTTACGTATAATTTATGTAGCATTATTTAAATCTATATTTATGTATGGTATTATAGGTTGGGGTGGAACTTATAAATCCAACCTATATCCGTTAATTTTACTACAGAAAAAGGTATCAAAAATTTATTTAAAAAAAGCAGAAAGATTATTCATCTAAATTGTTGTTTAAACATTTCAAAATTTTCAACATTAAACAAATTTATTATTTCACTTTTTATTAAAATATTTTCACAGAAACCTTAATAACTTTGAAAGGTATATAATGTATATAAATACAGACCTAAAAATACGAATTCTCTGCGTTTGTCTCAACCTAAATGTAAAACTAGTACAGCTTTTTATCATAGCATGAGTCAAGGTCCCAGATTATTAAACAAATTTTATTATAATATTATTTTAACCACGAATCCTCTCCAAATTAATAAAAAAATATAACAAATTGTATTGGATTTATAATTTGGATTTAAACATACTGTATTGAACACTTTTTAATCAGTATTCACTCTCAATTTTAATTTTATTTTTGTCTGTATTGGAATCCCTTCCTGAGCACGATTCTTACTCATTCAGGAGTGGGCTAGTTTGTCTTACATTGTATTAACTTGTATTCATTTCAGATTTACTAGCAATAAAATAAATAAATAAAAATACATAAATAAATTTCTATTGAATTCAGTCGAAGACCAAGAATAAGAAGACAAGGACGTTAAATATGATTAGAATTTTAAAAATATTTTATTTTAAGTTATTTTATTTTATTTTATTATACGGTGCGTTCAATCCCTATAAATTAAATATCAGTTTTATACATATACTCTATATCAGAAAAATTATACCTGAAAATGGCTAGGAATCCGATCGAGTTTATCTCTGAAAATAATAAAAAAAATCCTTTCGAATCGATCTTGGAAATTGATTACCATTCCAATAAGCTTTTCTCTGAAAAATGATTAAGAATTATAGGGGTAGTCATCTACAGTAGTAGTTGTTTTCCTCTGAAAATGGGGAAGCTTGTCTCTCTGATCTAGAAAAATAGTTATGAATTCAATCTTGTTGATCTCGGAATTTGATATACGTCCTAATGAATAAATTTACCTAATAGGAAAATTATTAGAAATATCGAGTATATCATTTCAAAAAATAGGAGTTTAAAAAGAATAACATGAAATTAAATTAAGAAATGAAGGCTTGCCAATCAGAAAGCACTTACACGAACTGTATAAGTATTTCTGTAGAGAAAGAGGAATGGAAGATACTATAATAACGGAAGATGTATACTAGCTGCACATTGCAGACTTAAACGTGAGGCACAAGTTAGACAAGTGAACAACTACTAATAAGTAACAACATAGTAAAGTGAGTTGAGTCTTGCACTAAAACTAGACGCAAGTTCAAGATAAAACATCTTATATTAAACATTTAATTTTAGAAGTTGTATTAATAAGTATATCTATGTGTAAAATTATAAAGTGTGTATATGTAAGTTTTTTTAAATGATTATATGTATGTACTTTTTTCTTTGAACTATAAATAATAATAAATATGTCATTTCAAAAAATGGTTAGGGATCCTGAACTCTTCCGAAAATGATTAGGAATTCCACGGAGTTGCTGTCCTTGGAAAATTATAGGAACCTCAGAGTTAATCTCTTTGAAAAATGAATGGAAAATAAAAGTGAATTCTTCTTGGAAAGATGATACACAGCGGTGAAATTGTTTACACATTATGTTTTGCACAGGAGTAGTGAAAATAATGAAATAATAGCAAACTTGCTCGAGCTCCATCTTTTCCTACAATAGATGTCACTCTAAGTCGCCGAGATTTAACTGCCGCATTCGAGATCTTCAACAGGTAAACTTTTTTTTAACATTCTGAAATTATAGGCAAAGTCAGCATGTTGCTTGGTAGAAATGTCCTTCAGAGCCAAGGTTACAAAAAAAAGCTCTGCAACGTGAATATTTTCAACAAATCATAAGGATATTGGAACTTGCTTGAGAACAGTAATATCTAGTTGTGGTTACGCTGAGTTTAAAGTGAGCCTAAGTTTAATTGTGGTTGTTGCTATGCAAATGCAGGAGACTCCCACAAAAAGAAAGTAACTTCGTGACAGACGTGTTTTACTTTTGCTGCGTCCTTCTTGTGGAATAAAGGATACATTCAGATCTAAATGACGCCATACTTGCTTCAAGGAAGAAACAATATGCATGCATTTTTGTTTGAAGGACTATTGACAACCTGATGTTGTTTGTCATTAATTATGTTTAATTACATTGATGTTCAACCGGCTTTAATTGGTGGAAATTAACAAGGAAATAAGTTATAGCCATAATCACAATAAAATTCCTTATTGACGTAAAGTTCAATTACTTGGGAGCTACCACAGCAAATGCGAAATACTTTGAAGAAATTCATTTTAAAACTCCAAAAGTTTAGTGTATGTTATTGTTCTAGTGAGTTGTTCTTTCGTTCAAAAAGTTGAAATGTAGGCCTATATATAGATGGGAAAAAAATGTGACTTTTTCTTTTAGTATGGGTTTAACTTCAACTAATGAATGTAAGTATCATGACAAAATCATTATTAATTGCCCCATTAAATATGTAAATTATCTGTAATTCAATTTATAAACATAAAAAATTCATCACTTGAGCTACGCAAAAATATACAATACATAACAAGCAGATTAATTCAATCTACAAGTATAAACATTTTATCACTTGAGCTATAGAAAAATATACAATACATAACAAGGAAATTAATTCAATCTACAAGCATAAGCAATTCATTAGTTGAGCTATAGAAAAATATACAATACATAATAAGCAGATTAATTCAATCTACAAGCATAAGCATTTCATCACTTGAGCTATGCAGAAATATACAATACATAACAAGCAGATTAATTCAATCTACAAGCATAAACAATTCATCACTTGAGCTATGCAGAAATATACAATACATGACAAGCAGATTAATTCAATCTACAAGCATAAGCAATTCATCAGTTGAGCTATACAAAAATATACAATACATAACAAGCAGATTAATTCAATCTACAAGCATAAACAATTCATATCTTGAGCTACGCAAAAATATACAATACATAACAAGCAGATTAATTCAATCTACAAGCATAAACAATTCATCACTTGAGCTATAGAAAAATATACAATACATAACAAGCAGATTAATTCAATCTACAAGCATAAACAATTCATCACTTGAGATATAGAAAAATATACAATACATAACAAGCAAATTAATTCAATCTACAAGCATAAGCAATTCATCAGTTGAGCTATACAAAAATATACAATACATAACAAGCAGATTAATTCAATCTACAAGCATAAACAATTCATCACTTGAGCTATAGAAAAATATACAATACATAACAAGCAGATTAATTCAATCTACAAGCATAAACAATTCATCACTTGAGCTATACAAAAATATACAATACATAACAAGCAGATTAATTCAATCTACAAGCATAAACAATTCATCACTTGAGCTATACAAAAATATACAATACATAACAAGCAGATTATTTCAATCTACAAGCATAAACAATTCATCACTTGAGCTATACAAAAATATACAATACATAACAAGCAGATTAATTCAATCTACAAGCATAAACAATTCATCACTTGAGCTACGCAAAAATATACAAAACATAACAAGCAGATTAATTCAATCTACAAGCATAAACAATTCATCACTTGAGCTATAGAAAAATATACAATACATAACAAGCAGATTAATTCAATCTACAAGCATAAACATTTTATCACTTGAGCTATACAAAAATGTGCAATACATAACAAGCAGATTAATTCAATCTACAAGCATAAACAATTCATCACTTGAGATATAGAAAAATATACAATACATAACAAGCAGATTAATTCAATCTACAAGCATAAGCAATTCATCACTTGAGCTATACAAAAATATACAATACATAACAAGCAGATTAATTCAATCTACAAGCATAAACAATTCATCACTTGAGCTATACAAAAATATACAATACATAACAAGCAGATTATTTCAATCTACAAGCATAAACAATTCATCACTTGAGCTATACAAAAATATACAATACATAACAAGCAGATTAATTCAATCTACAAGCATAAGCAATTCATCACTTGAGCTACGCAAAAATATACAATGCATAACAAGTAGATTAATTCAATCTACAAGCATAAACAATTCATCACTTGAGCTATACAAAAATATACAATACATAACAAGCAGATTAATTCAATCTACAAGCATAAGCAATTCATCACTTGAGCTATAGAAAAATGTACAATACATAACAAGCAGATTAATTCAATCTACAAGCATAAACAATTCGTCACTTGAGCTATAGAGAAATATACAATACATAACAAGCAGTTTAATTCAATCTACAAGCATAAGCAATTCATCACTTGAGCTATAGAAAAATATACAATACATAATAAGCAGATTAATTCAATCTACAAGCATAAGCATTTCATCACTTGAGCTATGCAGAAATATACAATACATAACAAGCAGATTAATTCAATCTAAAAGCATAAGCAATTCATCACTTGAGCTATGCAGAAATATACAATACATAACAAGCAGATTAATTCAATCTACAAGCATAAACAATTCATCTCTTGAGCTACGCAAAAATATACAATACATAACAAGCAGATTAATTCAATCTACAAGCATAAACAATTCATCTCTTGAGCTACGCAAAAATATACAATACATAACAAGCAGATTAATTCAATCTACAAGCATAAACAATTCATCACTTGAGATATAGAAAAATATACAATACATAACAAGCAAATTAATTCAATCTACAAGCATAAGCAATTCATCAGTTGAGCTATACAAAAATATACAATACATAACAAGCAGATTAATTCAATCTACAAGCATAAACAATTCATCACTTGAGCTATAGAAAAATATACAATACATAACAAGCAGATTAATTCAATCTACAAGCATAAACAATTCATCACTTGAGCTATACAAAAATATGCAATACATAACAAGCAGATTAATTCAATCTACAAGCATAAACAATTCATCACTTGAGCTATACAAAAATATACAATACATAACAAGCAGATTAATTCAATCTACAAGCATAAACAATTCATCACTTGAGCTACGCAAAAATATACAAAACATAACAAGCAGATTAATTCAATCTACAAGCATAAACAATTCATCACTTGAGCTATAGGAAAATATACAATACATAACAAGCAGATTAATTCAATCTACAAGCATAAACATTTTATCACTTGAGCTATACAAAAATGTGCAATACATAACAAGCAGATTAATTCAGTCTACAAGCATAAACAATTCATCACTTGAGCTATACAAAAATATACAATACATAACAAGCAGATTAATTCAATCTACAAGCATAAGCAATTCGTCACTTGAGCTATAGAAAAATGTACAATACATAACAAGCAGATTAATTCAATCTACAAGCATAAACAATTCGTCACTTGAGCTATAGAGAAATATACAATACATAACAAGCAGTTTAATTCAATCTACAAGCAAAAACAATTCATCACTTGAGCTATAGAAAAATATACAATACATAACAAGCAGATTAATTCATTCTACAAGCATAAGCAATTCATCACTTGAGCTACGCAAAAATATACAATACATAACAAGTAGATTAATTCAATCTACAAGCATAAACAATTCATCACTTGAGCTATACAAAAATATACAATACATAACAAGCAGATTAATTCAATCTACAAGCATAAGCAATTCGTCACTTGAGCTATAGAAAAATGTACAATACATAACAAGCAGATTAATTCAATCTACAAGCATAAACAATTCGTCACTTGAGCTATAGAGAAATATACAATACATAACAAGCAGTTTAATTCAATCTACAAGCAAAAACAATTCATCACTTGAGCTATAGAAAAATATACAATACATAACAAGCAGATTAATTCAATCTACAAGCATAAGCAATTCATCACTTGAGCTATAGAAAAATATACAATACATAACAAGCAGTTTAATTCAATCTACAAGCATAAGCAATTCATCATTTGAGCTATAGAAAAATATACAATACATAACAAGCAGATTAATTCAATCTACAAGTATAAGCCATTCATCATTTGAGCTATAAAAAAATATACAATACATAACAAGCAGTTTAATTCAATCTACAACATAAGCAATTCATCATTTGAGCTACGCAAAAATATACAATACATAACAAGCAGATTAATTCAATCTACAAGCATAAGCAATTCATCAGTTGAGCTATAGAAAAATATACAATGCATAACAAGCAGATTAATTCAATCTACAAGCATAAGCAATTCATCATTTGAGCTATAGAAAAATATACAATACATAACAAGCAGATTAATTCAATCTACAAGCATAAACAATTTATCACGTGAGCTATAGAAAAATATACAATACATATCAAGCAGATTAATTCAATCTACAAGCATAAGCAATTCATCATTTGAGCTATAGAAAAATATACAATATATAATAAGCAGATTAATTCAATCTGCAAATTTAAATAATTCATCACTTGAGCTGTGCAAAAATATATAATACATAATAAGCAGATTAATTCAATCTACAAGCATAAACAATTGATCAGTTGGGCTATACAAATATATATAATACATAGCAAGCAGAAAATCAATTTACAAACATTAATAATAAATAATCAGTTGAGCTATACAAACGTATGCAATACATAACATTGCATTTACGAGCCTAAACTATTCGCCAATTGAATTATACAAACATATACAGTACATAAAATTGAATTTACGAGCCTAAACTGTTCGCTAGTTGAACTGTACAAACATATACAGTACATAACAAGCACATTAATTCAATTTATAAATATAAGCTATTGAACAGTTGAGTAGAAAGTATAAGTATGTAGAAATTTGGTTAATTCTCAACCTTTTCTCTTGGTCCTTCAAAGCTTTAAGATAATTAGACAGTGCATTGAAAACCGTAATATATGAATAGTGAACTTTATTTTTTTTAACAGCTTGGACTAACAGAGAGTAGATGGATGTCAGGGTTGTGTGACTTGTTTCTTGTAGTAAAATTATGAATGTTTTGATTAGTGCTAAATGTATCTCGGTTTTTAATAAAACACAATCAGGAAAACAATGTTAAGGTCAATATTTGTAAATTTTGGCACTTCTTTTTATGTCATGTGCTTTCATGTACACCTGCTATTGTCCTTATAACTGAAACAAATATATATTTTGCTTAGCTTCAGATGAGTTGTCTCAGAAAGTATGGAAAGTACGACATTTTAAGTATGTTTATATCGCCAATAGAAGATGAGATACATAACAGGCAGAGCTCAATTTAGGAGTAATATATTCCACATGTGTTTTCCAGTTCAAGTGATTATCCAACTGTAAACCAAGAAACTTTCTGCTTATAAACTTCTTGAAATGACCATAAGAAGAAGAAAAAAGGTATGAAAGATGAATATAGCTAACAAGAAGGATAATATTACGAGGAGAAGACGACGAAATATGATATGACGTCAATATTTAAAGAAATAATGTACGCAGATGATAAGAATTGAAAACAGAGGACTTGACATTGAAATACAAGAGTATCTTCCACACTGAAGCCATATCTCATGATTTACAGAGAGGCCAGAATTCCAGCACTTAATTGGGCTTTCAAAAACACTTGGGATAAGCTCATTAATCTAACTTAAGAGGCACAGATATAATCTAGAGTGACGCCTAATTTTTACAATATTAAATCCTAATTTATCTTCCGGTCGCAGCGTATTCCTTTGCATAGAAAAACATCCTGTACACACAAAAAATTATCGCGACAATTTATTTTGTGTCAGTCGTTGCAAGTAACATTACTTTATTTTGCTCTGTAAGTCAGTTTAAGTTCAAATAAGACGCTGACATGGCACTTGAAAAACGTTTAAGAGAGGTTTACATCCGACGTATTAAATGAATTGAAGAATGTGGGTCTTATTTACTATTTACTTCTCAGTACATGCCCTCTCCACAAGACAGTCATGTGTACCGGCTATAGGCCTACGTATTGTAAAAGCAGCACGCAGAAGCAATATCCACTTGGTAATGTCCATAAATTATAATATATCCTCTATTTGAATACCCACGATAAAGATCAAAATAATAGAATATCCATAGCTTAATTCCTGAAGTCCACAAAAGAATTGTTAATTGTGAGATGTCCATTTTAGATAAAGTAATTCTTAAGAAACTTACTACATTGAAACCTCTGTATGTTAGACGCCTCATTATATTGAACATATTTTCTTGGAACCGGACAAATTTCTATGCTTTTACATGTCCAATATATCCTCTACGTTGGACACCCCTCAGTGCTGAAAGCTGGACAACCCTTATAATTCTATCCTGGACGATTCTCTAGTTCTATTGTGTATTTCTGCTACCTAGTTAGAGTTGAGTTTCAGTGAACCCTTGTGTTTTACAAGGACCATTAGCACAGTGAAATAAGAGGGAGGTTTTCCTTATACAGTACAGCAACTGTGAACCTCTTTCTACATTCCTGGAATAACCCAGTTTGTCATTTGTGTAAAGGAGCGTACACACTTAGCGAACGAACAACGAACGAACGACAAACGATGGCATTCGCTGATTGAAATCGGTACGTGAGTATGTCGCAGCAAAGGCAAACCGATCGTTTGATTTGCCTTCGGAAGTGATCCGTCGCTTGTCGGTACGTCAAAGGAAGTTGGTATTCGTTGTGGACGGGATTTGCCACTAGTTCGTAGTTCATAGCAGAACGCAGCGCTTAGTTCAATTTCACCAATAGGATGTTGAAACTGGAGTGGACGGGAGACGCTGTTATAAATCTTATTAATGCATATAGGGAGCAGGAAACTTATGGAATCCCAAGCATCCCACTTACCACAATAAAGTGAGAAAACATGATGTTTAGGAAGCTATTGGAAAGATGTTCAGCTGCAAGATAGGCAAGTCAAACACGTGAAAAATTTGAAAATTATTTTTGTTTATTTATTTTTAGTGGATACATGTTTGTTGTTTATTGTAGGGAGCAGAAGTCAAAAAGAAAATTGAGTCCCTACTGACATCATTCAGGAGGGAAAGACAGAAGTCCACAAAAAGATCTGGGATGGGGAGTGATGAAGTGTACGAGTGAACTTGGTTCGCGTATAAACATATGTCGTTCCATTTGGACAAATTCACGCCCAGAAAAAACAAAGTTCCAACCTTGTGCACACAAAATAAATTATTGGCAGTGAAAAGTGCCTTTTCGTAAGCATGATGCGCATTCGACACATCAAATCTCTCTTTTTAGTATCCGTGTACTGAAACTTTCCCCTGTCTTGCAGTCGTACCTTAATAAAATCTTTCAGTTTCTCAGTTATAGCTGTACATAATCTGGAACAATCGACACTTCGAATAAATACATTAAACTTGTATACGAATTTCCTGTAGCGAGATATCGAAGTGTTCATGCTAGTCTTTCCTGAATAGGTATTGCTTCTCGCCAGCCTGTGTCTTTATAGAAAAATTTTACCCCTATTTTGCATGTAATATTTCGAAGTCTGTTTCTGAAATGCGACAGAAGTTGTGAAACTGTTTCGATTCCATTCGACGTAAATCATGAAGCAAGTCAGTGCTTCTATATTGATTGCGCCTTTTGGTTTTTAACTTTCTTTTTGTTAAACTGCCTATAATAACAACGGCTGCACTTGCTATAATTATATTTCCGTCTGCCTTTATTGCTGATAATCAGCGAACGTGAATGTTTTCTGACAATTTGCTGATGATTTGTAAGTTGCTCCAAACAGCGAACGAACAACGAAGTTTTGCTTCATCATTCGTTCGGTGTTTGTTCGCTAAGTGTGTACGCACCTTAACTGTACTGTTGCTAAATTTGAGTATGGAGTGAAGGGACTTATTTTTCATAAGAGTAAACTTCATGATGCAATAGGCCTGCAGTATGGAAATCAGTCTCTGTTGAGTTTTTACCTGTGAGAGTCAGTTTGTGCAGTTTATATAGTGTCTCAATATGAGTAAGCGTAAGTTGGTGGAATTAACCATGGAAAGGAAAAAAAAGAAGTTATTGATCGTTTGTGTTATGGTGTTAGTTGTAGGAAAATTGCAAAAGAGTTTGGAATTTCTAAATCAACAGTTTCAGACATTAGCAGCAATAGGACCACTATAATAAATGCATGAGAACAAAATTGCAGTCGGGAAGGAAAAAGAGTTCGCAAAACTACAGTGTCTTTTAAAATATACTGTTTGACGTGTCCGAGCGTTTTTCGAAAAACATTTCCATTTAGCTGCAGCAGAAAATATGCCTGACTTTTGAAACGCACTGTAGGCCTATAGGCCGTAAAAATGCAATATTGCATCAGGTAAAATAGAGTGGATTTGAGGAAACCCCTACGATTGCGGGTAAAATCTATACAGGAATTCGGGTAATAGACATAGTATATAATACACTCGGGGACAAAAAAAACCGGACACTTCTATATTTGCTTGTATTTTGTTGCCAATTATTTCAAAATGAAACAAAACCCATTTAAACAAAATAATGTTTCATTTAGCACCTTATACGACAACATTTGAAAAAAAAAATCTGATGAGAAAATTTACAAAAAATTACAAAGGGCATATAGCTATGGCATCGTTTGGTCTAACTGTTTTTTCATTTTATGGTGCTTTAAACATTAAAAATTCTTTTTAGTAACGGGTATTACCCCTTCTGGCTTGAATAACTGCATCCATACGTCTTGGCATGCTCTCAATTTGGTTAGCAATGTCTTCTTGAGGAATAAGTTCCCATTCTTCGCCAAGTGCTCGCCTCAACTCTTGTAACGATTCTGGTCTCGGTCGTCTATTCTTAACACGTCGTCCCAGCATGTCCCACATGTGTTCAATTGGGTTTATGTCTGGACTCCTTGCTGGCCATGGAAGAACATGGATTCCCACTTCTTGGAGATAATCTCCGACCGCATGGGCAATATGCGGCCGTGCATTATCATGCATTAAAACAAAATTATCGCCTACAAATTGGCAAAATGGCACAACATGATCAGCCAAACATTAATTTATATACCTATCAGCTGTTAGTCTTCCATTTTCAACAAAAACCAACTCTGTACGAGCATCCGTACACATTCCTGCCCAAACCATCACTCCATCACCTCCATACAGCACATTTTCTGAAATGCAACACTGTGAAAATCGTTCTCCTCTCCTTCTCCAAACTCTTTCACGTCCATCAGGTGAACACAGATTGAAACGGGACTCATCGATGAACAGAACACAGCTCCACTGTCCATTTCTCCAATCCCTGTGACCATTTGCAAAACGCAGTCTTTCAACTCGATGCATCCTGAGAAGTCTGGGACCAGTTGCAGGTCTACTTGATATCAGTCCACTTGCTTTCAACCTCCTTCTAACTGTTTTGGCCGAAATTGGGCGGCCATGCATGTTAACAAATTGCTGGGCTACACTAGTAGCTGGCAGGTTGCTCTCCCTAAGAACTCTCAACACCATATACCTGTCTTCATTTGGATTTGTAGCACTTGGACGACCCGAACCTGGTCTTCTGGTATATTCTAGGGTCTCTCTATACCGTTTTATGGCATCATGGGTTGTGCTTCTAGCCATATTCATAACATTTGCAATGTAACGTACACTGCGTCCATCATCATAAAGGGCTACAACTCGAGCCACATCTTCAGGTCGCATCTTGTTTTAAGACAAATGTTACAACCCACTTAAACTCAGAAAATGTAAAAATAAAGAAATAACGAATGATAACGATAATGAAGCACAAAATGGTTGAGACAAAATTGTTATAGCTGAGACTCCGAAAGCAAAATTGGAATATTTGGTTGTAATGGCTTGTTTATAAAACAAAAAAAAAAAAACAATCAACAATGTATACACGTCTCCATAACAACAGATGGCTACCATAATATTGTATGAGAAGATAATGTTTTGCAAAATACCAGCAAATATAAATTGTCCGGTTTTTTTTTTGTCCCTGAGTGTATTATAATTTTCTGTAAGATTTAAGTGTATCTAATCAACGGAGTAAAATAAGCTATGAATAACAGTTAATCCTCAAATAATAGCGCATTAGAACAGAATACGCTATTAATAGGACAAATAAAGAATGTTCTTGAGCCACATTGCTGGCCTACCATTACACATGACGAAAACCATGAATATGGGAAGAGAAATAAAGAAGGTAAACGTGCGAATTCGAAATGAGGCAGAACAAGTGGACAGCTTCAAATACTTGGAGCGTACTATAAGCAGTAATATGAGCTGCTTACAGGAATTCAAAAGAAAGATAGCAATGGCAAAGGAAACTTTTAATAGGAAAAGGAACATTTTCTACGGAGCTTCGGAAAAATAAGTAAGGAAGAGACTAGTGTAATGCTTTGTGTGGAGTGTGGCATAGTATGGGGATAGAAACATGGATATTTCGACGAAGTGACTAGAAGCATTTGAAATGTGGATATGGAAAAGAATGGAGCGTGTGAAATGGACAGACAGAATAAGAAATGAAGCTGTGTTGGAAAGATTGAATAAAGAAGAATTAATGCTGAAACTGACCAGGAAGAGAAAGAGAGATTGGTTGGGTCACTGGCTGAGAATAAACTGCCTACTGAAGGATACACTGGAAAGAATGGTGAACGGGAAAATGTTCGGGGCAGAACAAGAAATCAGATGATAGAAACGTTAAGATATATGGATCGTATGCGCAGACTTGGAAAATGCTGGGTTTGCAGTGAAGAATCTTCCCTTGGCCCTGAAACTATGAATGAATCGACTGCTCATCACTGAATCCACTCGAGTTAGTTTGGTTTTGTGCATAATTAGTAATTATGATGTCAGCCAACGTGTAGAAAAGTATCTCTCTCTCTCTCTCTCTCTCTCTCTCTCTCTCTTCGCTTTTAATTTTGAAGACGAAAGGAGATTCAGGATTCGAAACATTGTGCTTTCAATATTTAATCAGAAACTTGAAAATTCTCACCTTAAGATCTCCTGAACAGTCCTAAGCTATTACTGCTTTCTTCTTGCTTATAAATAAACCTTAATAACTTGCTATAAGTTTATCACGATGAACTAAAGTAGATGTTGAAACTGTTATTTTTCGATACAAATTGACTTGGAAAGATGCGTGTGGTTTTACGGTTCAGAATAAAACTCATCTAAAATTTCACGGCGAAGGTCACCGTTAGCTGTCACAGATACGTCTGGAAAAGAATAGCCAATTGACAAATCGACAAATAACGGATCAGTTCGGCACTCTGAAGTATAATGCGACGACGTGCATCCGTGCTGCAAACCTGACTGAACGATCTAACGGAGTATTCTATACGTACTGTGGAGTTTGTAAATAGAAAAGCAGATGTTCGAAAACACGATTATCTAGAGTTAAATTAAAGCGTTTTGAAATGGCGAACACAATTTATCACGGCTTATTGTGGGACGAAGAATAATTTCGCAAGTGACGTATTGGAAACAGGATGCTCTCCCTATGTTAGGTGAAAAGTGTATAGCTTGGCAAGTTAATTAAGAGAGTGATCTGTTCTCCACATGGGTCAGTAAGTTACGACAGGGGAATACTCAAAGGCGAAAGAGGACGTAATGTCCCCTGTTAATAAAAACTTCAATGTTACAGAAAAATAATTCGTGACGTGTTTCGCTTCGTCTCTGTTTTTATCAGGGTTTTATCACAGTCTAATATGTACAGTCACGAAGCTCAATACATAGTAAATATGCATCCATAGATAGTTGCTAACCATTAGGATCGCTAATATCGCCTCATTACACACAATGCGAAATAGTACCAGCGCAATCTATTGTTCCCAGCAACCTCACAACTCAAGCTTCGTGACTGTATATACTAGACTATGGTTTTATGTCTATGACAGAATAGTTCCGGTGGTATATTCATTGTATCCGATGCTCGAGGATTCAAACCCGGTCAAGTCGATGATTTGTGAAGGACAATAAAATCCTTAACTTTACGTTAGACATTCTTGTAACAGATATGTTAAAACCTAGTCCATGTTGAATCTTTCGTACACTACTTTTAACACTTGATTATAAATAATTGATTAAATGGCGATCTTATTCAAAAACCAAAAACTCAACACACTAGAATAATATGAAATATACAGACACACTAAAACACACCCCAGTCAAATTCTCAACACCCACATTAATTTCAGAACACACACACTATTTGACACAACTCTTCATCACACGAACGCACCCACATAACAGGCAGCGAAGTTGAGATAGCGCCGAGATCTAGTAGGCTTTGAGGATGGTGTCGAATAGCACCGAAACAGCTGTAAGCCGCACATGCTTACATAATTAACACGAGTAAGATCGCCATTTAATAACTTATTTAAAACCTAGTCTTCATTCGACAGTTTTTTTTCATTCATTTGATTAAAATATAAAAAGAATATAATTATTACAGCATTAAAACACATTAAAAATCATGTTTAGGCCATACATGTTTCAGAACGTGCGGTCCTATTTTCAGTGGTCATCTGTAATGGAGTACTCTCTTGATATAATGTTACTCAAAATTACAATGTTGAAATTTAAGTATAATATTGTGTAGAAAATTGAAAACGGTCATAGTACAGATTAAATACTTACGACTAAAACTTGTGGAACGAACTTTAGGACGAGAAAGAGAAGCCATTTTATTTCTTCTTCCTCTTCTCCTCCTCCCATTCCAGCGGTGACCAAAGCGGGTGTCGTGATTACATCGTGTAATCACAGACATTCAAACGGGTACGAGCAGTTTCCTATACATTGCTGTGAGTTTCATTTGTGTACTGAAGGCAAGCAGTGGCGGTATCATGTCGCTCTACAAACTCTGTCTCTACAAGCAGTAAGAGGTGGTTTCGTAAAGAATGAGGAGAACTTTTTTGTTGTTCTGTCGGACAAAATGTAATATGTTTACTTTGATCAACGCTTCAATTAGGAGTATATAGAAACATAAATTGCCACGCTGAATAATGTATTATTATTATTATTATTATTATTATTATTATTATTATTATTATTACTGACCACTAAGTATGTGTTTCTATAATTCTTCTGTACGTGCATGAATATTAATATTTTTAGATCTTCTCCCTAGAAGGATAAAATTATTAGGTTTTATCTCAGTTTTAATCTTCTTAATCTTTAGATGAAGGTAACTATTTATTAGTTATTCATTTAATAATAGTATTGTAGAAAAACTGATTCAATATTGTGCCAACGAATTGTTAAACGTCAGGAATTGATATGTCTTAAATCATAGCCAGGAAGAGAAAGATGAGATAAATAAATGTAAGGAAGTCAGCTACCTAATGGGGTTTGAAATATCTCGTTCTCTAAAGTCTTTTAATAGAACAGAATTTCTCAAGAGAGTAATGATTAAAGTAGCTTAAATAATTTGTCCATAAGAAGTTTTTAATTTTGAAAAATTACGAATTTCTCCACCAAGTATAGAGAGAAGAATTTAGAAAATTCCTGATTATAAGAATAATAATAATAATAATAATAATAATAATAATAATAATGGCTTTATTTAACCTGGCAGAGTTAAGGCTGTAAGGCCTTCTCTTACACTCAACCAGGATTAAAACTTGCTTACACAGTTGAACATAAAACTAGATCAGAATTAAGTAATTACATACTGATACATAGTGAGATCAAAAGAGGTAGTTACATAAAATTTACCTCATAAAATAAAAATAAACATCGTGAAATATATATTAATTTGTTAGAATCAAATACGAATCAGATAAAAACAGAAGCCGATAATTCAATAAAAAAGAAAAATGTACACAGTAAAAATAAAAATAAACACATTAGTATACATATTAGTATTAGATTACAATTAAATAGGATTTACATAATTAAATCACAAACCGACAATTGAATATTCAATAGGAAGATTAAGAAAGAAGCAAGAAAAATCGTATATTATTCATTGGCTCTTGATGACAGCAGTGACGTTACTGATACAGCAAAGCTTGAGATATTTATCCGCGGATTGACCAAGATGTTAGTACAGGAACCGCCACTGGTTGTAGTTTTCATACCAAGTACCTTTCCTCCGTCTCCTTACTTCATAGGCTGTCTGTCGCATGTAATCACCGTAGCTCGAGTTTTGGTCACCGCTGTCCAATTGTGATGGCGGATTTGAATCCAGAATTCGTTTATTTCCGCAATGGAAAGAGTATAAATTAAATCATCCTCATTGTGAAACACGTGTTACAAGTGGATCATGACCTCAACCCTCAAGTTATTTTCCATTCACCCATTCGTAATTATTACGTGTTCTCGCATTGATTAAGTAACGCGCACGGCTGAAATAATGCCTCCGTAAACGAGCGTTCCTTGAGTTTAAGTATCTTCCGCTAGTTGTCGGCGATTAAGCACTTCAACCCTTTCAGCCAGTTAAAAGAAAACCAGTTTACATTCAGTCGGTATAGTGCAGTAGATTTGTTGAAATGTCAGCAGGTTTAACTGAGAGTAGCAGATCCATAAAAACAAGTGGCCTGGTTTCGAACAATACCAGGTTTTATTGCCTCCCTTTATGGTATGCATTTTACTGTCTGGACATTCTTTTCTTGCAAAATTATCTTCTGGCCCATTTTTAAATGAAATGCATTCTTGAACAGTTAATGCACTCGAACGTTACAAAGTGGTTGCGCTAGGAGAGTGATTACTGATTATTCTTGAACAGTGCAATAGACCAGTTACGTTCATACTGTCATACCGCTAGTCCAGGGATGTCGAACAGCGCTCTCGAGCTGTGAAATGAAGAACCTTCACTCCTCCCTTACCGTGCAACGGTTGAACACTGATAGCAGGCAGACCGGGAGTAAACAAAAGCGAAACTGCGGCGGCTGGTACTTTGATAACTTTTATACATCTTACTAATTGATTAGGAGCTCATTTTAGATTGCACTTGATAAACTCTGATGAACAAAGAATGTAGGCCTACATGAGGATGAATGTTGTTGCTGCTGATAACAATAATAATAATAATAATAACAACAACAATGCCGTTTTATCTACTGGGTCATTCCATGAATGTTGTTCGTAAGTGACGGAAATAATAATAATAATAATAATAATAATAATAATAATAATAATAAATTATGTTTAAAATATCAACTTTGTGTATATGTATTGTAGCAGTGCAACTTCAAGATCAGAAACGTAAACTGTTTTGATGTATAAAATTAATTACTTTTAGCTTGACTTGAAATTTGTTCATACTTTTTGTTATAGATTAAAAAATATCTTCGCCTCAAGTTCGATACTTTAATGAAATGACATCTACAAGATCGAATCGACATTCCTTATGAATATAGCTGCGCCGTATCTTTGCGGTCGATACTTTCATCAAGAGCTGCACTAACTCGCCTGTATTACGTGCTCATACTACAAGCAATACAAATCCAACAAGATTCACTTTTCAGCAAGATAAAGTGCAATCAACGCTCTTAAGGAAATGGTTTGCAGGTTCTTGAGAGCACCCAGTGCAGGCGCTTTGATAGCCCTGGTTTACAGCTTTTTAAAATGAGTCCAGTACTCATTATTATTTTCAGATGTGGATTCTAATTTAGTGGCTTTCTCTTGAAAACTTGCTTCAAATTTTCTTCTTTCTCTTCGTTCTTCAGTTTATATATATATATATATATATATATATATATATATATATATATCCAATTTCGTCACAAGAAAAATATTAGAATTAGATACATATAGCGTTGACAAATAGTCTAATGAAGATATCACTGTCTTCTCCACTAACAATGCAGGATAATTTTGGCTTATTCTTTCAAAAGTAGCAAGACGGTGAAATCCATTGGACATAACAAGCGCTCACCAACTGATTCACGCGAACTCGCAGGATGAGAAACCACAAGCTTCTCAGGTCACTGCGAAAATGGTACGCAGGATCGGGGTTGGTTTTTCTGAACCGACGCATGCGAGGTGCGAGGTGCAAGGCCCGCATCGCACAAACCTGGACTACACTAGAGATAGTGAGTGGTTTCTACAGCTGCGAGATGCGCGGTCTGCGCAGCGTCGCAGAGAGGTCTCGTTGCGTCACCTCGGACAGATTCGTCCGGCCGAATTTGTGCGAGGCGCGCACTGCGAGGCTTCAGAAAATAGCTTTGCATCTAGAGGGAAGAAACAATGGTGGGTTGTATAGGAGAGATGTAGATTGGATTATTTTTACATTGCTTAATTGTAAATGAATTCACAACGCTTCGTAGAATGGTTTTATCTTCGTCATAGGCGAAAAAAGGGGAGTGAGAAGTTGAAGATCAATATGAGAGTTCACATAAAGAAAATAATGAAGTATATGGGAAAATAAAATTATTATAATTTAGATATGTTGAGTAGGGAAAAATCTCCTTCACGTCCACGTCGTGGTCCCCGGGGCAGTGTAATCTGTGGTTACACTGAACAAATTTTTATATTTTATCTTGCTCCGAAACAAAAATAGGTGAATATTACTAATAATTATGTGTACCCTAAATCTGAATTTAAAATCCAAATTGCCCCATCACGTACCATTTTCCGCGGAAAATGAATTTAATTTTTAATGAAAAACTTGTTTTTAATTTTTCACTGCTTCTGGTAAAATGACAACACACTTGGGATTCAAAACGCCTCATAATATTTGAAAAATGTTTACTGGATACAAACATGATGTTATATAGTTTAAAACAGAACAAGAATAAAAATATTTCATGCATATAATGAGAAAAATTTTGAAATTTGAACTTACATTAAACGAATTTTCTGGATCACTTCTGTTTATAACTAGACCCGATACTTTCTTTTACAACGAACCAACAATAGTTTCCAAGCATCCTGGATGATGATCTTCCTTTATATCGTCTTTCCATTTCAGATATTTCTTGATGAACTCTTTTCCCATGCTCCTCGCTTACCGCTCCAAGGTTGGGAGAAAAGAAATTCAGATGAGAATGTAAAAAGGGTATTTTGAGAGACATATTACACCCCATTTTCTCATATGCACGTGACATGGCTTCCACAACAAGTTCTATGTAGTTTTCTGCCATAGAATTTCCAAGGAAATTTCAGCATACATCTTTGAAAGCACGTCATGCCATTTTTTTGTAATGGAAAGTTTTTCCTCAAACAAAGAGTCAGCCATAACTTTGTGAATTTGTGAACCGATGAAAATGCCTTCTTTTAATTTACCTTCACTCAAACTGGTAAACTTTTCTTTTAAATACTGAAAACCACACCCTTGTTTATTCATTGCGTATACCTCACGTTGAACTGTTCTGAAATTTACTGAATAGACGGGACCAATATCTGTTAATTTATTACGAGTACAAAATAAAATGCCAACAACCATAAGAAACCGGAAATAAGTTATAAACTCATAAAATACATTAGCTTTAGTTTTGGTTTACAACCTCCAACTCGCGCCAGACGTTTCCTGGGGGAGCGCTTATCGAAAAATGAAATCATAGTATTTCTTAAAACCCTTATGTGATACGAAGGAAAGAGATGCATTTTCAGATTCAGCGCACACAAAACCATAAGGAACACATTGTTTTAAGTCGGAGCAAAATTCTTATTGTTCAGTGTTATAGAAAACGGGAGAGAATGAGAGCGTGGATCAGTTCCTTACAAACCGGAATCCTCTGGCTATGGGGTCATAACTAGATAGAAAAGCAGACAGGTTTAGAGGTTTTAAGGTAACAGTCCCACCACGAATCTCACTCATTGAGGGACTAATGCCCTAGTCTGAGGGTATTTTCAAATACTCGAAATTTTCAGGCAAAAAGTCGGAAGCGGTGGAGAGACCAGCTTTTAATCAGCGTTCAGTCTGAAGCGGAACAGACGAGAAGGCCTAATCCAAGATAATTAATGATGAGGATAGTGATGATAATGACGATGACGATGGAGTAGGGAGATAGTGTCTACTGGATGCAAATAACCGTGAATCTAGTAGTAGAATAGCATAGGGAAGCGTAAATCTGTATAAAATGTGTAAAAAAACCGGCACTCATACCTCAGGCAGGTTTAAACTAAGTCGAAGTTTTCAGATGTCCCCATCGAGCAACCGAGTTTAAACCTCCCTGACGTGTGCTGAGCTATCATACAGCAATATTAAAGCTAAATAGAAAATATTACAACGCCCTTTAACGTGATTCGTTTCGCAGCCGGAAGATTTAGGTTAGTTTATTTTACGGCTCTTTATCAATATATTATGGTTATTTAGCGTCTGAATGAAGGTGATAATGCCGGTGAAATGAGTCCGTGGTCCAACACCGACAGTTACCCACCATTTTCTCATTTTAGTTGAGGGAAAACCCCGGAAAAACCTTAACCAGGTAACTTTCCCCGACCGGGAATAGAATCTGGGCCACCTGGTTTCGCTGCCAGACGCGCTAACCTTTACTCCACAGGTGTGGACCACAGATCATAGAGAACTCTAGTAAGTACATGGGTTGATCGGAGCATGATAACTGGTTAGCAGGCAAATATGCCACTTCAATCCGTGCGAAAGAGTGGTCAGAAAGTTGGTTATGGATATAGTAAATGGTTGGATTATCTACAGAGAAATACATGGACGAGACTCCCTGGACCTACTTAGAATCCGATGATACTTGGCTGTTCAATATCTCTAGATGTTTTCGAACTGCAAGAAAATGGGGCGCCCTATTTCATCACCTCGAGGAGTGAAATTTGATATGAGGTTTGATAATAGAGGTCATTTCATGGCAAATCGACCCTCTCAGAAACACTGCCGGATGGAATGGTGTAAATGGAGACCAGTAACATTTCGCAAGAAGTGTGATGTAACACTCTGTCGAAGATGCTTTGAGCCTTACCACACTTGGTAAAGACAGATATTACTAAAATAAGTGTGTTTCATTATTGCTCAGCATTGTATTGTTGCATTATTACTAAAACCGTCATAAATAAATTAATTTATATTGATGTAAATATTTCTGGTTATAATACATTAAATATACAAAAAATATATTCACTTTATTGCAAATGAATACGCAGATATCATAAGTGCCCAGAGGTCTACTTATAGACAGGGTGATATTCAACTACTTGGTGCACGGCAGAAGAAACAAAATATATTCTTGACATCTTGTGGATTAAACTTTTGAAATAGATATATTGTTCTAGTTTTTAAATAAAAATAATTTGGGCGTTAATGGGTTAATTAAATACAAAATTCTATAGAAGAGATCCCTTGAGACTCCAAAATAACTTTTAAATTTTGTTTCACTATCAATCAGATGGCGGTTTACAAGAATATTGTAAGCACCCTCGCTTTTCCTATTCTTGAAGATATCACTGTCTTCACCAAAAAGAATACAGGATCATTTCCTCTTCATCATTATCTTCCTCTTTCATCATTAGCAAACAGGTGACGAGATCCACCATGCGCTCAGCGACTGATCCACGCGATCTCGCAGCCTGAGAAACCACAAGCCTCGCAGCGTCATTGCGAAGATGGTTCGCAGCGGCGGCCTCGCATCTCGCACGTCGCATGCGTCGGTTCAGAGAAACCAAGGCTTAAGTAATGTGTCTTTCCGTCCTTTGAGATAAAGAAATATCTATCTATCCACTTATTATTGAATCTTCGTTCCATATCCATACCTGCCGCCAGAGTTGATAAACGCACTGTACAGAACACTGCTACTGCGACTCAAGTTGACCGTACTGACTGTCCTTTGAGCTCTGCTATGGTAGGAAACAGTATTAATCGTTTCACAGTTTGAGAGCGCTGTTCGACATCCCTGCGCTAGTCGAATGGGTAATGCATCGATTTCCTTTTCTAACACATGGAATTAAATCTTTCCCAAATGTCACTCAAGTGTTTTGTGTTAAAAAATCGCATTATTTATTTATTTAGTTATTTATTTACTTACTTATTTATTTACTTATTTATTTATTTACTTATTTATTTATTCACTTATTTATTTATCTATCTATTTATTTATCTATCTGTCTATCTATCTATCTATCTGTCTGTCTGTCTGTCTGTCTATCTATCTATCTATCTATCTGCTTATCTGTCTGTCTGCTTATCTGTCTGTCTGCTTATCTATCTATCTATCTATCTATCTATCTATCTATCTATCTATCTATCTATCTATCTATCTATCTATCTATCTATCTATCTATCTATCTATCTATCTATCTATCTATCTATCTATCTATCTATCTATCTATCTATCTATCTATCTATCTATCTATCTATCCATCCATCCATCCATCCATCCATCCATCCATCTATCCATCTATCCATCTATCCATCTATCCATCTATCCATCTATCCATCTATCTATCTATCTATCTATCTATCTATCTATCTATCTATCTGTCTGTCTGTCTGTCTGTCTGTCTGTCTGTCTGTCTGTCTGTCTGTCTGTCTGTCTGTCTGTCTGTCTGTCTGTCTGTCTGTCTGTCTGTCTGTCTGTCTGTCTGTCTGTCTATCTCTCTGTCTGTCTGTCTATTTATTTATACTGGCAGAGTTAAGGCCATAGGACTTCCTCTTACACTCTACCAGGTCAAAAGCAGTGAAAATTTAACAAAAAGTTCAAGAACAGAATATTAACACATTACAAAAAAATAATAGCATAACAAAATCGACATCAAACAACATGAAAATAATACCATAATAGAAAAAAGAAAGTAAAATACAGATCTAAGGATTGGAATATAATAAAAGTGACTCATTTAGTACAAATAGTTAATAGGGAAAACGTAAGGAAGAATACAACAAATAGAATGTAATAAAATAATAATAAAAAAAGAAAAAAAAAACGAAAATTAAATAAAATCCACTATAGAAATGGTATGATAATAAATCCATGTGGTGATCAAGAGAACATGAAAAGGGGAAAGGGAGGAAAAGAAATATATATATTTTTACAGAACTATCGCAGAGAAAAGAGCTTATAATTGAAAGGAATCTGAATTGAAAAAGTGCAGTTTTAATTTAGTTTTGAAACTAGACAATGTCCGACAGTCTCTGACATGTTGTGGTAGAGAGTTCCAGAAATGAGCTGCAGAGACGGTGAAAGATAAAGAGTAGAAGGATGTTTTGTGTTTAGGAAATTTTTAAATTTAATATAAAGTTGTTTAATTAATAAATTATTTCCATAATTAACAATTTAAAATACGTACATTACAAGTTATTCCAGACTTATATTCGCTATCCTACTGACATATTCCTAATCCCTTCAAATAATTATAATATATTTTTTAAATAAATAAAATCCCATATTACAGTCTGATCCGTTTGAAAAGACATAAAATAAAATTACTATAAAATTTATAATGTCGCTGCTGTAGAATTCATTTCAGTTTCAATGTGATATTGAAGCACAGAAGTTTTGTATTATCATTGTTACCGTATAAGAAACAAAAGAAATTAGTCAGCAACGACTGAATAAACAAAATGCCGTTTACTGCACAAAAACGAGCGAAATGTGTCTTATAGTTTGCTAAATTTGAAAGTGTAACGACGGTTTCAACGATAGTATGGTGTTCGGAGGGCTCCGTGTTATAAGTCGATAATGTTATGGTTTCGGACGTTTGAAGGAACTAGGTCTGTTAATATGCCACATACTGGTGGCCGTAAGCGTGTTCCTGAAACCAAAGCTGCTGTCAGCGTTGCTATAAGAGCAAGTCCCAAGAACAGTCTCAGACGACTGTCTGCAGAGATGTATGCCATACACAACATGTAAACGTATCATTAGAAAATATATAAAACTTTACCTCTAGCGAATGCAACGTATTCAACATTAAGATACATGGATCGTATGCGGAGACTAAAAGGAAGGCAGAAAATAAGAAAGATTGGAGAATACTGGGTTTGCAGTGAAAGTCCTGCCCTTGGGCAGAAAACTATGAAAAATAAATAAAATGCGATCATTTTGGTCCAGGGAGCATACATTTTAATGCAAGAATAATTCCTTTAATATGTTTCTTAATAGTTGCTATTTTACCGAAATAATTAAAATACGATCATCTTTTCAAGAGCATCCGTTTTTGGTGCAAGGATAATAATTCGTTTAACATGTTTCTAAATTAGTCTCGAATACGTTAACGTTCTTTAATAAATGACCCCAACCAATGTGAATATAGTGTGGAATATGTACGAATATAAATTTTTGTGTTGGTCCCATTGTGCATTATTGTTCACGTAGATAAATAAAAATGAGAATTAACATGGTACATAATCATTATTTTAAGAAATTCACGGAACACATAATCAGTCGGAGCTAAAAGGAATTAAGGCACTTTTCACAACTTTTCAGAAGAAGCAAAAAACATTCCACAAATGTGTATATTTTTATGTTATAAAAGACCAAAGAACATTTAAAAGTCTGACTTAGTTCCTTCTTCCACCGCTCGATGTGCATGACTTCCGTTGTTCAAATTGTTGCCATAACCCAAAAACTGTATATTTTGACTTAGTTCCTTTTAGCTCCGACCGATTCATGTGTACTTTTCATAATAATTAATACTTAATATATGTGCTGCGTATTTTGTGAAGTTATTGCATATCTCACTTTTATTTGATCATGAAATAACGCAAAGCAAATCAGACATCGATCCCGTGTGTAGTGTGAGAGGATATCGAAGTTTCAATCATATTAAAGTACATTGTAGCTAAAACAACTCTCTTCCTGACTGAGATGGCTGCAGAAAAGAAACAGCAACTAACTACACTTTTTGCCCATGTGATTTATGGACAGATTTGTCCAGACCACCTTCTTTGAGATCACGGAGACCTCTGATTGCCCTAACATAAAGTATCATAGAAATACGAAAGCAAAATATACTCATAATTAGTTAGTTATTAAGTTGATGTATAACAGAAGCTGAATATACAATGAAGCCTTGAAATAAAAAGAGCGATGTGCCAAAACTTAAGAAAAACATTTGAAGACCGGAGACTATGCCTACATCTTAGGGTGATAGATTACATTTTTCATCTTGGATTAGTATTCACGTTACAAACGGAATAAGTATCTGGATCCATCTTGCTGTTTTACTCAGGTATTATAATATGTTGCACACTTACGAAACATCACGGTTGATGTCTATCCTCATACACACAAGAAGTCATTTCTGTGGTTACCAGAACAATGGACGAGACAATGCAGATTTTTGCATGCATTCTTATTTCGGTTACCTCGGAATTTTATTTTCAAATTCGTGATGCACAACACACAGATCAGTCATGGGTATTTGATTTCAGGATTTTATCTTTAAATAACATAATTTCTTAGATTCGTATACGTGCGTGAAGACAATACATTCTTTCTGCAAAAAGAAACCTTCATGAGAATGATTTCTTTTTGTCGAAATTCTATTTCAGTTTTACTTTGTGTAACTTAAACATATCAACTATTTTAGGCTACATTCTCTATCTTAAAAAATATAAAACAAATGAATATATATATATATATATATACACACACACACACACTCACACACACACGCGCGGTTCGTTATTTAAGGGATACAACATCCATTTCTGACTTTATCTCGGCCGAAGTAACTTATCTTTATAAATAGGTATTTAACAACTACAATTATTTGATTTCGTTCAGATCACACTTAAAATTTCTTCTCTCCTTCCTCCTTTTGTTTCATATATCCCTAAATTATGTCTTCCATTTTTGTAAATAAGTTATTCCACAACATTTAATATAATTCAAACAATAATTATAATTGTCATTTGATCATATAAGTCACATACTTACGTCGAGGGCAAGACTACAATGAAATAACAATTAGGCGATGACATGCCGACTAATACGATGACATAACGATTATACGATAATGTGATTATGACGATGACATGCCGACTAATACGATGACATAACGATTATACGATGATGTGATTATGACGATGACATGCCGACTAATGCGATGACATAACGATTATATGATGATGTGATTATGACGATGACATGCCGACTAATACGATGACATAACGATTATGCGATGATGTGATTATGACGATGACATGCCGACTAATACGATGACATAACGATTATGCGATGATGTGATTATGACGATGACATGCCGACTAATACGATGACATAACGATTATACGATGATGTGATTATGACGATGACATGCCGACTAATACGATGACATAACGATTATGCGATGATGTGATTATGGCGATGACATGCCGACTAATACGATGACATAACGATTATACGATGATATGATTATGACGATGACATGCCGATTAACACGACGGCATTACGGTGATGACATGATTACGACGATCACATAATTAAGGTTGTGACATGACGATTAACACGATGATATGATAACGGGTCCACACCTGCGAAGCAACGGTTAGCGCGTCTAGCCATGAAACCAGATGGCCCGGGTTCGAATCCCGGCCGAGGGAAATTACCTAGTTGAGGTTTTTCCGGTATTTTCCCTCAACCCAATATGAGCAAATGCTAGGTAACTATTAGTGCTGGACCCCGGATTTATTTCACCGGCATTATCATCTTCAGTTCATTCCGAGCTAAATAACCTGAAATGTTGATACAACGTCGTAATATAACCCACTTAAAAATGACGATAAAGATGATGGTACGACTATTAAAGCAATATCATGACGATTAAGACGATGATACGAAGATTACATGAAGATAAGACGAGAATATGATTACGACGATGACACGATTAAGGTTGTAACATGACGATTAACACGATGATATGACGATAACGGCGTTGATACGACGATTAAAACAATATCATGACGATTAAGACGATGATATGAATATTACGGTGATGACAATGATGATTAAGACGATGATATAACGGCGATGGCACGACGATTAAGACAATGATATGATGATTAAGACGATAATACGAAGATTTCATGACGATAAGACGATGACATGATGATTAAAACATGATTATACGGTGATGATAAGACGATTAAGATTATGATATGATGATTACGACGAAGACAACAGTTCAGATGATGGCAAGAAAATTATGGCTGTAACGTGCCAATTAAGACGATGGCACAATGATTATTGCAATGATGACGACTAAGACGATGATATGATGATTATGGCGATAACATGGCGATTAAGATGGTGATATGTTAATTACGTCGATGGCAAGACGATGACATGATTATTACGGCGATAACATGACGATTAAGACAATGATATGTTAATTACATCGATGAAAAGACGATGATATGATTATTATGGCGATGACATGACGGTTAAGACGATGATATTATTATGGCGATGGCATGACGACTAAGATGATGATATCTTTATTACGTCGATCATATTACGATTAAGACGATGATATGATTATTATGGCGATGACATGATTATTATGGCGATGACATGATGATTAAGACGATGATATGATTATTATGGCGATGATATGACGATTAAGACGATGATATGATTATTATGGCGATGACATGATTACGGCAATAATATGACGATTGCGGCAATATTTTTATTTTATTTTTGTTGGTTTTTAACGACGCTGTATCAACTACTAGGTTATTTAGCGTCGATGAGATTGGTGATAGCGAGATGATATTTGGCGAGATGAGGCCGAGGATTCGCCATAATTACCTTGCATTCACATTACGGTTGGGGAAAACCTCGGAAAAAACCCAACCAGTTAATCAGCCCAAGTGGGGATCGAACCCGCGCCCGAACGCAACTTCAGACCGGCAGGCAAGCGCCTTAACCTACTGAGCCACGCCGGTGGCTTTGCGGCAATAACAACCATTAAAAGGATGGTATGATTATTACGATGATGGCATGATGATTATGGCGATGATGTATGACGATTAAAACGATGACATGGCGATTGAGACAAAGGCATGATTCCGGCGATGATATCAATTAAAACGATAATAACAATCTGATGATTAAAAAGATAACATATTAATCATGACAGTGCCATTATGATTACGCAAAATGAAATTATGATTGTGAATATGCCACAGTGACGATTAAAATGATGACATAATCATTTAGTGATTACAATGGTGAGATGAGGATTAGGATGAGACAACTAAAACAGTAGTTGATGTTATGGTGATAATAAGTTGAGTAATTCAATAAATGATTAGTTCCACGGTGATATTATAATGATATGATTATTTTAAATTAGCCCAATTATTTAACGATGCTGTATAAATTACGCGATTGTTTAGCGTCATTGGAATTAGTGATAGCGAGATAATATTTTGATGA